>NC_068432.1:32654126-32751626 GCF_023373465.1 Oncorhynchus keta
CATAGTCTATGGCTGCCTGAGGCGGTTCTCAATCAGAGTCAGGTGATTCTCGTTGTCTCTGATCGGGAACCATATTTAGGTAGCCTGGGTTTCACTGTGTGTTGGTGGGTGATTGTTCCTGTCTCTGTGTAGTTTCACCAGATAGGCTCGGTCACTTTGGTTTTTCTTTTTTACTTGTTTTGGAAGAGAAGAGAATGAGCGCCATTCTCCTTGTGGAGATGGTGCTAAATACATCAACACGGTCGGTCCCTGGGATTGGGCTGGCCAACACAATTCGGTTTGCTTGGAAGGAAAAGGAGTTGGAGCCTTTAGGATGTGAAACTTTTGGAAGGATAATATTGATGGGGATTCTAAAGCTGACGGTGAAGGACGTGTTTTGTTTCCAAGGCAACTCGTTGGAGGGAGCATACGACGTGGCACTATATAAAGAGGAAAAACACGATGATATCCTGATAAGGGCAAGAGCAGTGGGAGGTGAGAGGCCGATGTGCCACTATGAAATAACAAGCCTGGCGAAGAATAACTTTAGGGTTGCCCGGCCCGTCAGAGGTCATATGCGGCTGGGGAGGGAGCAGGGGCGGGGGATGGGGGAAGAAGAGGAGGGGAAGGAAGCACGCCTCATGACCAGAGTACAGGTCCAGAGGGGAAGGCCACAAGGGAGGAGCAAGAAGCGGCGGATGGAAGAGAGAAGGAAACGGAAGGCACGGGAGTAGGAGAACCAGGAAAAGCGGCGGAAGAAGGCAACCGAGTGGAGGAGCATGAGAGAGAAGAAAGCGAGGGAGGAGTGGTGGAGAAGGAGACGGTGGAAGAGCAAGTGGACTGGGGGGAAAGTGCCCTGGTGGAAGAGATGAGGGGTATGGTGGAGGAGCTGGCGTGGGGGGAGGGTGGTATCTCTCCACTGCCGCCATCACCAAAGAAGAGAATGAAGGAGACTGGGACTGGCCGACAGTGAGAGGGAGGGGATGGCCAATTTTTTTATTTTATTTATTTTTTTACCTTTATTTAACTAGGCAAGTCAGTTAAGAACAAATTCTTATTTTCAATGACGGCCTAGGAACAGTGGGTTAACTGCCTGTTCAGGGGCAGAACGACAGATTTGTACCTTGTCAGCTCGGGGGTTTGAACTTGCAACCTTCCGATTACTAGTCCAACGCTCTAACCACTAGGCTACGCTGCCGCCCCAAGAGAGTGATGGGGGTGGGAGAAACCTCTGGGTTGCTGCTGGTTTCCCCAGGCTCTCAATTTCTGTTGGGTGGGGACACACCTAACAAGACTCAGGACTGGGTACAGGAGGAGGTGGGGAGTTTTTTGTTTGTTTTTTTCCAAACCAGCTGCAACTCTGGGGAGGGGGAGGATTGTGGGGGTAGACCCAGGGTGCAGGGCACCCCGGAGCTAAACATTATTCCTGCATCCTGGGATGGTGAGGTGGAGGAAGAGGGGGGGATGTCGGGAGTACGGATGGTGTTCCCACCGGTAGATATGGAGGGGAGCATCGGGTGAGTCTCCTGTTTTTTTTTTTCTGTCTGGGTTTAGAATTTGAGTGTATTACATGTTTTTATTTTTTCATGGGGTCTAATTTTACTTTTGTTAGTTTAAATGTAAGGGATTTAAGGGATTTTGTTAAGAGGAGGGTGGTTTTTAGTTATTTGGAGGGTGTGGGGTTTGATTTTTGCTTTTTACAGGAGGTTCACCTGAGGGATGGAGGGGATGTTAGTAGGTTTAAGAGGGAGTGGGACAAGGGGGAGTTGGTTTGGGGTATTGGGGGGGGTGCACTCATCGGGGGTAGGGATTTTGTGTGGGCACAGGGAGGTAAAAGTGGAGGATTCTTTTGTGGTAATGCAGGGGAGGGTTATAGAGGTGGATGTCACGATAAGGGATTGTAAATTTAGATTAGTGGTGGTGTATGGGCCACAGGTGGTGGCAGACAGGAGGGAGATGGTGGACTGTCTGACGCC
Organism: Oncorhynchus keta; assembly: GCF_023373465.1. Lineage (NCBI taxonomy): Eukaryota > Metazoa > Chordata > Actinopteri > Salmoniformes > Salmonidae > Oncorhynchus > Oncorhynchus keta. The sequence goes on from NC_068432.1 coordinate 32,656,082, forward strand.
CCTGTGTGTCACAAATAGGAAATTAGTGATAGGGGGGATTTTAATACAGATTTTGGAAGAGGGGGGGATAGCAGTGCAGGCGCCATTGCCGGGCTCATGGCTTGCCATGATCTGGTAGATGGTGGTCTGCACACTACTCCGAAAATGGACGGTCCTACATGGCGCAACTCCAGGGGGGTTGAGCGGAGGCTCAACTATATTTTTGTACTCAGGTCTTTGGGTAAGTTGTCTGGGCGGCTGTTGCCTGTTTTCTTTTCGGATCACAACGGGGTTCTCCTGCAGGTGGGGTCGCCAGTCTGCCTCTTTGGTAGGGGGTACTGGAAGTTAGATCGGTATGTGCTGGAGGAGCAGGCTTTTGTTGACGGGTTTTATGGTTTCTTTTGGAGGCTTGAAGGCCTCCGGTCCATGTGCGAGGGGGTGTTAGAGTGGTGGGAATTAGTTAAGGTGAGGATTAGGGCTTTTATAATAGGGTATTGCAAGAGGAAAAAAAGGGAGGAGAGGAGGGAGGTGGATCGTATCCAAAGGTTAATTGAACTCGAATACGAGGCAGGCAACCTCGGCGGGTCGTTTGACTGGGAGAGATCCGCAACCCTAAAGGTGCAGCTCAGGGAGTTGCAGGAGCGGAAGGCTCGAGCTTTCCTGGAGCGTGCGCATAGTGGCTTTCTAGAACATAATGAGACTTGTTCTGCTATGTTCTTTAAGTCGGTTAGGGCCAGACAGAGTAGGAAGGTAATGCATGGCGTTAGGGAAGAAAATGGTAGTATAGTTAGAGAACCAGAGGATATGGTCAGGGTGACAACTGATCATTTCCAAGGTTTATTTAAGGAAAGGGAAATAGATGTAGAGCAGGGAAATGTGTTTTAGAACACTTGTCCAGGCGGTTGCCGGAGGACATTAGAGAAGTGATGGTCCTTCAGATCTCACTAGAAGAGGTTGAGAGTGCTCTTAGGAGGATGGGAAATTTATTTATTATTTAGGATCTCACTAGAAGAGGTTGAGAGTGCTCTTAAGGATGGGAAAAGGGAAGGTGCCTGGGATGGATGGGCTGCCGGCTGAGTTTTATCTCAAGTTTTGGGGTATACTTGGACCAGTGGTCCTCGAAGTCTTGAAGGCCATCCTTGAGACGGGGGTCCCGGGGGGATCAATGGCTGTTGGTGTGCTGTCACTTTTATATAAGAAGGGGGAAGTAACAGACCTTGGCAACTGGCGGCCGTTGACCATGCTGTGTGTAGATTACATGCTACTAGCAAAGGTTTTAGCAGACCGGTTGCGCACAGCCCTTCCCTACGTCATCCATGAGGATCAGACGTGCGGGGTAGAGGGCCGCTCTATTAGATGGAACCTACAGTTAATCAGGGACTCCATCGCTTGGGTTGAAGATAGAGGACTGCCTTTAATGGTAGCAGCGCTAGATCAGGCGAAAGCCTTTGATCGCGTGAATAGATCCTTTTTATTTAGAGTGTTAGGTCGATTAGGATTTGGGGAGAAGTTTATAGGATGGATTCGTACATTATATGTCGGAGCGGGGTGCCGAGTTAGTGTAAATAGTCACTTGCTTGACGTTTTTGACCTCTCGTCTGGGGTCAGGCAGGGGTGCCCACTCTCGGCTCTCCTCTTCGTTCTGTACATGGAGCCTCTGGGGGCTGCCATTAGGGCAGACACAGGGGTGGAAGGCTTGCTGATCCCTGGAAGTGGTGGGCTGCGTGTTAAGATGACGCAGTACGCCGACGACACTTCCTTGCTGCTGTGCAAGGACTCGTGCCTGACAAGGTCCCTTGCCATCTTTGGGGATTTCACCCGAGCGTCGGGAGCAGTTCTAAACCATGCAAAGTCTTCTGTCAAGTTTTTCGGAAGATGGCACGTTTGAACGGATGTGCCTGGGGGGTTATCTCTCTGTGAGGGGGCCCTGAGGATTCTCGGGGTCCATTTTGAGACCTCCGGCTCAGCGACGCTAAACTGGAACATGCGTATCGCAGTGGTACAGAGGAAGCTAGCAATGTGGAAGGCTAGGTATTTGTCTTTTATGGGCAAATTCCTGGTCCTAAAGGTGGATGTGTTGCCGTCTCTTTTGTATTTGGCGTTCATCTACCCATTGCCGGCTTGTCTGAGGAGGCCTCTAGTGAGGCTTGTGTTTCAGTTCATGTGGAGTGGCAGGTGCGAGTGGGTCGCCAGGGCACGCATGATCTGTCCCATCGGGGAGGGAGGTAGGGGGGTACCACATTTCCCCCTCAAGCTGGACACAATTTTTGTTTCTTTCTTGTTAACGGAGCTTGCTCATCCAGTGATACACCCGTCCGGTTACCTCCTGCGAGTGTTCTTCTCGTATCAGGCAAGAGGCGTAATGGTGTGGTCTAACACGGGTCCTCGGGCGGAACAACTGCCGTGGTACTTTGGTCACGCGGCCAAGTGGCTGCGTGCGCACCCTGAGGTTGAAGTTGCCAGAGTAGGTTTAGATCACAGGCACCTGTACGAGGAGGTCAGAAAGGCAGGGAGTCCGGCGCCTGGAGTGGGCATCTCGGAAGTGGTCTGGGAGGGAGTGCAGGCGCGGGGTCTGGACAACAGACTCAAGGACCTGAATTGGTTGAGCCTCCATAAGTGCTTGCCGGTACGTTCCATCATGTACCGGTATAGTTTGGTGCAATCCCCCACCTGTCCAAGATCCTCTTGTGGCAGGGAGGAGACTGTGCGCCATGTCATTTGGGACTGTGCCTTTGCCGGAGTAGTATGGGCTAGGGCACGGGTGTTGTTAGGTTTGGTAAGGGGAGATTTTGTATTGACGTGGGCCAGGTTAGAGAGAGGTGTAGGGAGAGCGAGAGGGACGGATAGGGACAGGTTTCTGCTCTGGCTTCTCATGAGTCTCTTTAAACGGGGGCTGTGGGAAGCCAGGCAGAACATGGTGAAGACAGGGAGAGATTGGGGGGTGGAAGGGATAGTGAGGAGTTTGGAAGGAGATTTGAGGGGGAGGATGAAGAGGGAGGAGAGGAAGTGGGGGCAGCATGCTGCTCGGGAGAGGTGGAAGGGGGGTTTAGGAAGGGGTGTCATTTAGATTTGTAAGGGGATAGATTAGGGTCGGGGAGATAGGGAAAGGTATTTTGTAGGGTGATGGGGAGGGAAGATGCTCCCCTGAGGTTTTGTTTGGGGTTTATGTTTAGTTAAATTAGTTTAATTAAAATACCATTATTTGAGTATGTATGAAAATTATGAGTTGTAAAGAATGAATGGTATTGAAGATAATAAATTATTTTTTATTAAAAAAAGATAGGCTGTTAGGTTTTAACGTTTCGTTTGTTGTTTTGTAGATTTAAGTTATTTCATGTATCGTTCATTTTTTCATTAAAGAACATGAGTAACCACCACGCCGCATTTTGGTCCGCTTCTCCTTCTACAGACGAACGTCGTTACAGAATGTTGAAGTTGAAATGGTGCTGGAATTAGTGGAGGCAGCTCCTGTTTTCTTTGCGACTTCAAATCAAATACGTGTCAGCTGCGCCAAAAACAGACAGACTTTACAATACAGTTTTAAGAAAGAATAAGTGTTACAAAAGTATTTACCAAAATAAACTGAAAAGAAAATAAGAATTTGAAATATAACAAATAATTAGGAGCAACAATAAAATAACTGTAGCGAGGCTATATACAGAGGGTTCAGTACAGCGTCAGTGTGGGGGCTAAGGTTAGCTGAGATAATTGAGGTAATATGTACATGTAGGTAGAGGTAAATTGAATCTGCATAGAAAATAAACAGAGTAGCAGCAGCGGAAAAGTGGGAGAAAATGCAAATAGTCTGTTTTTTTATTTGATTAGCTGCTCATGAGTCTTATGGCTTGGGGGGTAGAAGCTGTTAAGAAGCCCTTTGAACCTTGACTTGGAAGTCAGGTACCTCTTGCTGTGCGGTAGCAGAGAGAACAGTCTATGACGAGGGTGACTGGAGTCTTTGTCAATTTGTTGGGCCTTCCTCTGAGACTGCCTGGTATAGAAGTCCTGGAAGGCAGGAAGCTTGGACCCAGTGATGTACTGGGCCGTATGCATTATCCTCTGTAGTGCCACGAGTCCGGAGACCAAGTAGTTGTCATTCCAGGCGGTGTTCCTTTTGTCCAGGTGGGAAAGGTCAGTGTGTAGTGCAATAGAGATTGCGTCATCTGTGGATCTGTTTGGGCAGTATGCAAATTGGAGTGGGTCTAGGGTTTCTTGGATAATGGTGTTGATGTGAGCCATGGCCAGCCTTTAAAGCTCTTCACGGCTACAGACGTCAGTGCTACGGATCGGTAGTCATTTAGGCAGGATACCTTGGTGTTCCAGGGCACATGGACTATAGTGGTCTACATGAAACATGTTGGTATTACAGACTCTGTCAGGGACAGGTCAAAAATGTCAGTGAAGACACTTGCCAGTTTGTCAGCGCATGCTCGGAGTACACGTCCTGGTAATCCATCTGTCCCTGTGGCCTTGTTAATGTTGACCTGTTTAAAGGTTTTACTCACATCGGCTATGGAGAGCGTGATCACACAGTTGTCCGGAGCAGCTACTGCTCTCATGCATTCTTCAGTGTTCTTTTACCTCAAGGTGAGCATAGACTTTTTTGCTCGTCTGGTAGGCTCGTGTCACTGGGCAGCTCGTGGCTGTGCTTCCCTTTGTAGTCCGTAATAGTTTGCAAGCCCTGCCATATCCAAAGAGCATCAGAGTGGGGTAGTACGATTCAATCTTAGTTCTGAATTGACACTTTGCCTGTATCATGGTTCGTCGGAGGAAATAACGGGATTTCTTTGACGGATCCGGGTGATAGTCCCACTCCTTTAAAACGGTAGCTCTACCTTTTAGCTCAGTTTGGATGTTCGCTGTAATCCACGGCTTCTGCAATTACTGAGGAAGCCAGAGACTGATGTGGTGTACTCCTGGGAAGAATCCCGCAACATATTCCAGTCTGTGCTAGTAAAACAGTCCTGTAGCTTAGCATCTGCGTCATCTGATCACTTCCTTATTGAGCAAGTCACTGGTACTTTCTGCTTTAGCTTTTGCTTGTAAGCAGGAATCAGAAGGATAGAGTTATGGTCAGATTTGCCAAATGGAGGGCGAGGGAGCTTTGTCTCCATTTCTGGGTGTGGAGTAAAGGTGGTCTAGAGTTTTTTATTTTTTTTATTCTCTGGTTGCACATTTAACATGCTGATTGCAATTAGATAAAATGGATTTAAGTTACCTTGCATTAAAGTCCCCAGCCACTAGGTGCTCCACCTCTGGATGAGCATTTTCTTGTTTTCTTATAGCCTTATACAGCTCGTTATGTGCCGTCTTAGTGCCAGCATCGGTTTTTGGTGGTAACTAGACAGCTACAAAAAAATATAGATAAACTCTCTCGGTAAATAGTGTGGTCTACAGCTTATCATGATATACTCTACCTCAGGCGAGCAAAACCTCAAGACTTCCTTAGATTTCGTGCACCAGCTGTTATTTACAAATAGACACAGACCGCCACCCCTTGTCTTACCGGAGGCAGCTGTACTATCTTGCCGATGGACCGAAAACCACACCAGCTGTATGTTATCCATGTTGTCGTTCAGCCACAACTTTGTGAAACATAAGATGTTACAGTTAATGTCCCATTGGTAGGATAGTCTTGATCGGAGCTCATCCATTTTGTTATCCAATGATTGCACATTTGCTAATAGGACTGTTGATAGAGGAGGATTACTCACTCGCCATCGGATCCCAACAAGGCACCCCAACCTACATCCCCGATATCTCTGTCTCTTCGTCATGCGAATGACGGGGATTTGGGCCTTGTCGGGTGTCTGAAGTAAATCCTTTGTGTCCGACTTGTTAAAGAAAAAATCTTTGTCCAGTATGAGGTGAGTAATCACTGTCCTGATATCCAGATGCTCTTTTCGGTACTATTGACTTGCTTTGGATTTGTGCCATGTCACGAACCGGCTCAAAGTTCGTAACAAAGGGAGACAACGTGACGATAAGGAATAATATATTTAATAACTAACGTAAACTAAATACAAAAAACTAAGGTGTGTGTGGTCAGTAGTGTAAGTGAGTGGTTGCGTGCATAAATGTGATAATGAGGGGTGTTGAAAGTTGCCACCGCAAACAAACAAAAACAGCCACAAAAATGCCACATCCAAAATCTGTGTCTGCATGGAGAGAGTCTCCCCAATGAATGGGGAAGAGGTGTATTTATCCCGCAACACACCCGAGCCCAGGTGTGTCCCATTTCGCTGATGACCCTCCCAGCTCCACCCACCGACATCCTATTGTGGAAAATGAGAGCAAAGAGAATTCGGAAGACAGAAATGCTAAAAAGTTAGAATTTTAAACAATGGTCAGGTAAACAAAACGAAAGCATGGGTTGCTGTCATACCTTGTCCATAAACTGCTTACAGGCTAAGGGAAACCAAATGTAATTTGAGTGAACTATCCCTTTAACACCTACTAGCAGGAGCATCACCATCTAGTGGTCAGAGCCTGGTCATATCAGGATGTAGGATAGGGACACGAACCTAAACTTAAATTACTTATTTCTCTGAATAGGGGATAAAATCATCACCAAATTACATAGGATGATAATACAATATTTAGACGCAACTACTTGTCAGACATAAAGAACTGATACTGTAAACTCGTTATTGGTGTGGGGGTTCTGTGGGTGGGTGGCTTTTTAATTTTTGGGGGATTCCTCGTCTTAATTATTGTTCGAAAAAAGTTGGATCCAAATCGGATGTTAGGTACTGTATTTCCTGGATATCATATGCATCGTATAAAATAAAATGGCCAATTTGGGTGCAATCAATTAGCTTAATTTCTCAGTGATCAAATTATATTTCAACAAAACAATGTTGCAAGAATGCTAATCTTGTATGTTTCTAACAACATAAATTATTTTAGTACAATCTGTGATAGTGGGTGTCATGGCTTGCTGAAATGACATGGAACAACCTTAATGGGAGCTCAGTGCTGTGCCTGGGCCACAGTGGAGGGGAGGCTTATCAATTACAGCCCAGGGTAAAAGTTTGGCCATTATTCCTCTGGAGTGAGGAGATGACCCTCCTCTCCTGGAGCTCAATGATGTGTCTACAGTTGTAATCACCATGCTCCTGGTGATGTTTTCATTGCTGTGGCAAGTACTGGTGGAATGGACTCACTGGTCCTATTCTCCATGCACATGTCAGCAAACATCTATAGGCTATCATGCAGGCCTGTGTAAGTGTCAGCTTAAATTACCTGTTCAGAGAGCATTACATATCAGCGGCGGTATTGGCTATTCATTGTAAACATGCACTGTCTTAGGTCATTATATTGTACTTAGGTCATTATATTGTACTCTTAAATTAGATGTTATGACGATAGACCTGGTGGTAAGAGAGTATAACTGATTCATATACATTGCATTCGGAAGTATTCAGACCCCTTGACTTTTCCACATTTTTTTACGTTACAGCCCAATTCTAAAATTTGATTAAATAAAGGTTTTTCTCCATAAATCTACACACAATATCCAATAAGGAGAACTGTTTTTTTGTAATGTTTTGCAAATGTATTAACATCTAAAATAAATACCTTATAAGTATTCAGACCCAGGCTATGAAACTCGAAATTGAGCTCAGGTGAAGGTCCCCAAGAACAGCGGCCTCCATATTTCTTAAATGGAAGAAGTCTGGAACAACCAAGACTCTTCCTAGAGTTGGCTGCCCGGCCAAACTGAGCAATTGGGGGTGAAGGGCCTTGGTCAGGTATGTGACCAAGAACCCAGTGGTCACTCTGACAGAGCTCCAGAGTTACCAATATTTAACTCTTTGGCCTGAATGCCAAGCGTGTCGTCTGGAGGAATCCTGGCACCATCCCTACGGTGAAGCATGATGGTGGCAGCATCATGCTGTGGGGATGTTTTTCAGAGGCAGGGACTGGGAGACTAGTCCGGATCGAGGGAAAGATGAACGGAGCAACGTACAGAGATCCTTGATGAAAACCTGCTCCTCAGACTGGGGTGAAGGTTCACCTTCCAACAAGACAACAACCATAAGCACAAAGACAATGCAGGAGTGGCTTTGGGACTTGTCTCTGAATGTCCTTGAGTGGCCCAACCAGATCCCGGACTTGAACATGATTGAACATCTCTGGAGAGACCTGAAAAAAGCTGTGCAGCGACGCTCCCCATCCAACCTGCCATAGCTTGAGAGGATTTGCAGAGAAGAATTGGAGAAACTCCCCAAATACAGGTGTTCCAAGTTTGTAGCGTAATACCCAAGATGACTCGAGGGTGTAATCACTACTAAAGTTTCTTCAACAAAGTTCTGAGTAAAGGTTCTGAATGCTTATATAAATGTGATATTTGAGTTGTTTATTTTTAATACATTTGCTAAACTAAAATAACTTTTGCTTTTAGCATTATGGGGTATTGTGTGTGGATTGATGAGGGGAAAAAAATCAGTTGATCCATTTTAGAATAAGACTAATGTAACAATGTGGACAAACTCAAGGGGTCTGAATATTTTCTGAATGCACTGTATATCTATTATTGTATTCTGGTCAGTGCCATCCTATTCAACTATTGCTGCATATATACTATTTTATCCTACACATTCTACAGATAGAGTAAATATTTTATCCACATACTTTATAGTCCATAATGTCTACATTCCGTCACAAATATATATATATTTGAACTCTGGTCTCCGAAATTGCTTGTCCTAATATTATAGATTTTTGTTTAATTCCATTGTTTTAGTTTTAGATTTGTTAGGTATTATTGCCCTGTTGGAGCTAGGAAAACAAGCATTTCTCTACACTCGCATAACATCTGCTTAAACATGTATGTGACCAATAAAATTAGATTTTATTTGATATAATACAGATTAAAATACAACAGCGACTAGACTAACAAGTTCAACATTTAAAATTTGACCATTGACAAATTGTTCTAAAGATCTACAGTAGACCAGAATGAACCGTCACTGAAAGAGGGATGGAGTCCCTCAGTTCATAACCTTTTACTTAAACCTGCACTCTTAAGATATATCCTTTTCAATACCGTGTCTTCCATTCCAGAGCTCTCCAAAGACAGGACCATCATACTGCTAAGACATACTGTATTACAAATCGTAAAGGCTCCTGCTGTTGAAAATGTAGCAGAAAGCTGGAGAACTGATCATTTTTTAAAGTGTTGAGAAGTTGATATTCTCTGAGCCATTGTCCTTTTGTCACTATAGATGAATGGGATTGAATAGAATAGCCTCAGCCTATGACATAACATAATAGTGTTCACAGTGGCTCATACAGCAAACGCAACTTCCTTAGTCTCTCTCAGTCTCTCCCTCCCCTCACTCATCCTCTTACCTACTCTAAATCGCTCTCCTTCCTCTCTCACTCTCATTCTTGCTCTCTCTCTCGCTTTCTCTAACTCCCTCCCATTCTCTCTTTTTTGTCCAAACTTTCACTAGACATGTCAATATGAAAGTCATTAATCAATGCTGCATCCTACCTAACTGTTAAAGGAAAATTCCACCCAAAATCTATAGTCTCAAAATGTTTTGCTATCAGATTTGCGATATATTACTTTCAAAAATACAGCTGGTAATTTGCGAAACGCAGCATCATATTATGCAAAATGCAACATACTGTATGTTTTAAGTTATACAGTGCCTTGCGAAAGTATTCGGCTCCCTTGAACTTTGTGACCTTTTGCCACATTTCAGGCTTCAAACATAAAGATATAAAACTGTATTTTTTTGTGAAGAATCAACAACAAGTGGGACACAATCATGAAGTGGAACGACATTTATTGGATATTTCAAACTTTTTTAACAAATCAAAAACTTAAAAATTGGGCGTGCAAAATTATTCAGCCCCCTTATGTTCATACTTTGTAGTGCCACCTTTTGCTGCGATTACAGCTGTAAGTCATTTGGGGTATGTCTCTATCAGTTTTGCACATTGAGAGACTGAATTGTTTTCCCATTCCTCCTTGCAAAACAGCTCGAGCTCAGTGAGGTTGGATGGAGAGCATTTGTGAACAGCAGTTTTCAGTTCTTTCCACAGATTCTCGGTTGGATTCAGGTCTTGACTTTGACTTGGCCATTCTAACACCTGGATATGTTTATTTTTGACCCATTCCATTGTAGATTTTGCTTTATGTTTTGGATCATTATCTTGTTGGAAGACAAATCTCTGTCCCAGTCTCAGGTCTTTTGCAGACTCCATCAGGGTTTTTTCCAGAATGGTCCTGTATTTGGCTCCATCCATCCTCCCATCATTTTTAACCATCTTCCCTGTCCCTGCTGAAGAAAAGCAGGCCCAAACCATGATGCTGCCACCACCATGTTTGACAGTGGGGATGGTATGTTCGGGGTGATTAGCTGTGTTGCTTTTACGCCAAACATAACGTTTTGCATTGCCATCTTTGCTTGCATCTTGCATCCGCCTCTGTATTGTCACAGAACGATCTGACCAGACCATGGATGCAGCGAGTTCAACGAGTCTGACCGAATTCATTTCCCGCAGTATCACGAGAATGGATCAACAAGAGGAGAACATCTCCAGCACAGGTCGGGCAGTACAAGCCCTTGCGACGCAGGTATCCCAGCTGACCCAACAATTACAACATCTGAGGGGTTCCGCTGCGCCACCTACACCGGCAGTTCAACCCGCCACGCCAGAGCCGGATTCCCAGCTAGAGCCACGGCTACCGACACCAGAGGGTTATTCAGGTGATCCTGACTATTGCAGAGCTTTTCTTACGAGATGTTCCATGCATTTCTCGTTGCAGCCACGGACCTTCAACCGTGAACAGTCTAAGGTAGCATTCGTACTCACACTGCTATCAGGCAACGCGGCTCTTTGGGGAACGGCGGTGTGGGCGAACCAGGAGCCATGCTGCACCTCTTTCCAGACACTCTCCGAGGAGATGAGAAGGGTCTTCGATCGGGCCGTGGCGGGTAGGGAGGCGGCCAGACTACTCGCTGACCTTCGCCAAGGAGACCGTTCAGTATCGGAATACTCCATCCAATTCCGCACTCTGGCCGCAGAGTGTCAGTGGAACGAGGAGGCGCAGTGGGACATGTTCCTGCATGGGCTGGAGGACCAGATCCAGAAGGAGATTTATGTTCTGGACCTTCCCAGGAGTTTAAATGGACTAGTGGAACTAGCCTTGAGGGTCGACGCTCGTCTGAGTCGTATTGGCCGCCGAGCATGCCCTAACAGACCGTATAACGACCCGGAGGGCTGGCATGCCAGCGGCGGGAACACGGCCAGTTCAGCCTCCGCTCACGAACCCATGCAGCTGGGGAGAGCGCGCCTCTCCCGGGAAGAGAGGGAGAGGCGGAGATCCCAAGGACACTGTCTCTACTGTGGTAGAGCGGGCCACTTTATCCACTCCTGCCCGGTAAAAGATCAGGCCCGGTAGTAAGCATGAGGCTACTATCGGGTGGTGTCACCACAGAGAAGACCTCATCATCTACTCTCCTCCCGGTAAGACTAAGATGGGCTACCCACACGCACGACACCCAAGCCTTACTGGACTCAGGAGCAGAGGGTAATTTCATGGACTTCAAGCTCGCTCACAAACTCCAGATTCCTATCACCTCACTCACGCACAAGATATCCGTCAACGCTCTCAATGGTCAAGAACTCCCCAACATTTCTCACACCACTGAACCTATCACACTCATCACTTCTGGCAATCACACTGAGACACTATCATTTCTACTCATGGACTCACCCCTTGCACCATTAGTTCTCGGCCACCCTTGGCTCACCCAACACAACCCCAGAGTTGACTGGGTTCATAACTCTATATCCATGTGGAGTAACAAGTGTCTTGAGTCCTGTTTAGTGTCTGCTTGTTCGTCTGTGTCTGATTCTGTGTTTCTAGAGGAGGCAGTGGATTTGTCTAACGTGCCCGTTGAATACCTCGACCTGAAGGAGGTGTTCAGTAAGTCCCGTGCTGCTTCTCTTCCTCCGCATCGTCCCTATGACTGTGCAATAGAATTATTGCCAGGTGAGTCTCCGCCTAAAGGCAAGTTATATTCACTCTCTGTTCCTGAGAGGGAGGCTATGGAGAGATACATCTCTGATTCTCTGGCATCTGGATTCATTCGTCCTTCCTCTTCTCCAGCGGGGGCGGGGTTCTTCTTTGTGGGGAAGAAGGACGGATCTCTGCGTCCTTGCATTGATTACCGTGGGTTGAATAACATCACAGTGAAGAATACCTATCCCTTACCGTTGATGTCCTCAGCCTTTGAAAGGTTACAGGGAGCATCCGTGTTCACTAAGTTGGATTTACGTAATGCATATCATTTGGTTCGCATAAGGGGGGACGAATGGAAGACCGCGTTTAACACTCCCAGAGGGCACTTCGAATATTTGGTCATGCCTTTTGGGCTATCCAACTCCCCAGCGGTTTTCCAGGCACTCGTCAATGACGTGCTGAGAGATATGATTGATCAGTTCATATATGTTTACCTGGATGACATACTGATTTTTTCTTCTTCTCTCCAGGAACACGTTCAGCACGTCAGACGAGTGCTTCAGAGGTTGTTGGAGAATGGACTTTTTGTCAAGGCGGAGAAATGCATTTTTCATGCACAATCCGTTCCATTCCTAGGTTACATCGTCTCGACTGAAGGTATTCGCATGGATCCTGACAAGGTTAAGGCTGTGGTGGATTGGCCAAGCCCAGATTCCCGTAAGGCCCTACAGAGGTATCTGGGATTCGCCAATTTCTACCGGCGTTTCGTTCGCAACTTTAGTCAGATAGTCGCTCCTCTTACCGCCTTAACCTCCCCCAGAGTGACGTTCAGGTGGTCCGATACAGCCGAGGCTGCATTCGCCAAACTCAAGAGCCGCTTTGTTTCGGCTCCCATCCTCATAGCTCCCGATCCCTCGCGTCAGTTCGTGGTGGAGGTGGACGCTTCAGAGGTGGGGGTAGGTGCGGTACTTTCCCAACGTTCCTCTTCTGACGACAAGATGCACCCTTGCGCGTTCCTTTCCCATCGGTTATCACCTGCGGAACGCAACTACGACATTGGCAACAGAGAGTTGTTGGCAGTGAAGTTAGCACTGGAGGAGTGGCGCCATTGGTTAGAGGGTTCGGGGGTACCTTTTATAGTTTGGACCGATCACAAGAATTTGGAATATATCAGAACCGCCAAGCGACTCAACTCCAGGCAGGCGCGGTGGGCACTCTTTTTCGGACGTTTTGACTTCTCTCTCTCGTATCGCCCGGGTTCCAAGAATGTCAAACCCGATTCCCTTTCTCGCATTTTTGACCATTCCGAACGCCCATCCACTCCCGAGTGCATCCTACCCGGGACCCTAGTGGTCTCCACACTCACATGGGAGGTTGAATTTAGGGTCAAAACGGCCTTAGAAGGGGTAACGCCTCCGCCCGGTTGCCCGCCTAATCGGTTGTTTGTGCCGGAGGGGTATCGGTCTGATGTTATTCGGTGGGGGCATTGCTCCAACGTAGCGTGTCATCCAGGAGTCAGCCGCACTAGCTTTTTGGTTAAGCAACGCTTTTGGTGGCCACTGATGGCTCGTGACATTCACAGTTTTGTCTTGGCTTGCTCGGTTTGTGCCACTGGGAAGACTTCTAATCGACCCCCAGATGGGTTACTCCAACCGCTGTCGGCCCCTTCGAGACCCTGGTCCCACATCGCGCTAGATTTTGTTACCGTCCTTCCGCCCTCCCAGGGCAAGACGGTTGTTTTGAAGGCAGCTCATTTTATTCCCTTGCCTAAATTACCATCTGCCAAGGAGACAGCGGTAACTGTCGTGGATCACGTCTTTCGCTTACATGGCCTGCCGATGGACGTAGTTTCTGACAGGGGGCCCCAATTTGTGTCCAAGTTTTGGCAAGAATTTTGTAGGTTACTGGGAGCGAGTGTCAGCCTGTCTTCAGGGTTTCATCCCCAGAGCAACGGTCAAACGGAGAGGGCCAACCAAGATTTGAAGAGAGTGTTACGATGTTTGGTTTCTAAGAATCCCTCTTCCTGGAGTCAACAACTCTCTATGGTTGAGTATGCTCACAATTCCTTGCCAGTGGCAGCCACGGGTCTCTCTCCGTTTGAGTGTAGTTTAGGTTACCAGCCACCTATCTTTCCCAGTACGGAGTCCGAGGTCACTGTTCCCTCCGCTCACGCTTTCATCCAGAGGTGCCGTCACGCATGGAGCAGAGCCCGTGAGACTCTTCTCCGGGTGGGGGCGCGCACCAAGGCTAAGGACGATCGCCACCGGTCGAAGCCTCCGGTATACGTCGTTGGCCAAAGAGTGTGGCTTTCTACTAAGAACATTCCACTCCGATCCGTTTCGAACAAGCTTGCCCCCAAATTTATCGGCCCGTTCAAAGTCACCAGGATCATTAGTCCGGTGGCGGTCCGGCTCAAGCTTCCTCCGGCGTATAGGAGAATTCATCCTACCTTTCATGTGTCTAAAATAAAACCTGTGTTTCAGGCACGCATTAACCCGCCGGTCCCGGTTCCCCCGCCGCCACGACTTGTTGATGGGGAACCCACCTTTTCTGTCAATCGTATTTTGGACTCTAGAAGGAGGGGACGCGGATTCCAGTACCTGGTGGACTGGGAGGGTTACGGCCCGCAGGAGAGAAGTTGGGTTGGGACATTCTGGATCACTCCCTTATCGATGATTTCAATCGACAGGTAAATTCGCCTGGGAACGCCAAGAGGCGTTCCTAGGGGGTATTGTCACGGTTCATGAATCCACTGCCTCCCTCTCTCTTTCTCTTTCTCTCTCTCTCTCTCTCCCGTGTTTGTGTGGGCGTGGTTCCCAATCTCGGCCTGATTGTCTGCGCCAGCTGGAACCACTTATCTTCCCTTTATATGTTCTGTAAGCAGTGTTTCTTGTTGTCAGATCGTTGTTACTTCCCTGAGGTTGTGTCGTGTGTCCGTGCTCATCTCTCGCCGCCCTTGTGTGGATTATCTGCTGTGCTCCTCCCTACCCATCCGGACACACTCCCCTGGATTTCTCAGCACGCTATCATCGGAAGATGCGCCCTAGTCCCTGGGTCGGATTCCGTCTGAGTACAGTCTGTCTGTCCTGTTGCTGCTGTAAACTGTATTCATTAAACCATCGTTGCTTGCATCTTGCATCCGCCTCTGTATTGTCACAGATCCTCACTGAACTTCTGGAGAGAGTTTCTTGCACTGAAAGTAAAGGGGCTGAATAATTTTGCACGCCCAATTTGTTAAAAAAGTTTGAAATATCCAATAAATGTCGTTCCACTTCATGATTTTGTCCCACTTGTTGTTGATTCTTCACAAAAAAATACAGTTTTATATCTTTATGTTTGAAGCCTGAAATGTGGCAAAAGGTCGCAAAGTTCAAGGGGGCCAAATACTTTCGCAAGGCACTGTATATCTAAAACTTGATTGCTGACTTGCAAAACATTTTGCTAAACATTTTGGGACTATAACAAATACCAAACTAGAAACAATATTTTTCTTTTAAGGCTAGAAACATTCATGATTTATATATCAA
This sequence comes from Oncorhynchus keta, assembly GCF_023373465.1. NCBI lineage: Eukaryota > Metazoa > Chordata > Actinopteri > Salmoniformes > Salmonidae > Oncorhynchus > Oncorhynchus keta. The sequence continues at coordinate 32,671,571 of NC_068432.1, forward strand.
ATGCAGATTTTACCCCAAATAAATATTGATCTGTTCTCTTTGCTATCACTTCCTTAGATCTTTCAAAAAGTGTTTATTTTCCAATACTGTAAAAGGCATCTAAAGATTATTACAATAGGGATTTTATAATAGAGGGACTCACGGCTGAGTGAAAGAAAAGCTATATATATATAATGTATTTTCTTGACAGAATTCATCTATGTCTTTGTAAAAAAGAATCAAGGTCTCAAAGCTTGATAGAACACCCACTTTTACAGTGGCTGTTTGTTTGTAGTGGAGATTTGAGCAAATGTCAAATCATAATAAATCATAATTTTCCTCCCTGTCTTCTGTAGTCTCAAAGGAAAGTGTTCAATAAAACCAAGTGAGGAAGTACATCTATTAGAAAGATGATATTTAATTGCATTCTTTCAGTTGTTCACTTAAAAATATACTACTTCAAATAAAATCCATCAGATCTGCCCTGAATATCTACATTGTCAGGGAAACCTTGTGATCACAGCTGACATATAAGTTATGACAATTGTGAGGGGTGGACAGCTCATAATAATGGCTGGAATTAAGTGAATGAAACGCTATTAAAACATATGGAAACCATGTGTTTGTTGTGCTTGATACCATTCCATTAATTCCATTACAGCCATTACAGTGAGCCCGTTCTCCCCAATTAAGGTGCCACCAGCCACCTGTGGTAAGTAGTAAGCGCTTAGGATGTGTTTAACCACTTCCTACAAGTAGTCTCGGTCGTACCGTTCCTTGTCAATAAGACTGATTCCATCATCATTGTCATATGTGGGTTATGTTGTCATGGAGGGCTTATTATTGACCATTAGGAGTGAGATTTGTCCGACAGGCTGGTTATTGACTTTTTGACGTGAGTTTTTGCAATGTTATTGTGAGGAATTTATATTAAACTCTGTACTGACAACATTCTCCGAATCTGTCAGATGAAAAGGAAATAAGACTAATGAAAAATGCTTAAAGGACTGTAGAAAAGGCTCCAACAGGCCAGCTGTCTAAATGTCACAGGCCACTTTCCAAAACCTGCTCTGTAGGGCCTACAGGGACAGCATCAGGAAGTTGAGAATGTCAGTCTCTCACAGAAATGTCCTAACTGTCTCTGATGGAACATATTTCATGTTGTGTGGTATTGGAACACTGTTTATTTCATTGGACCATCGTAAAAAATGTTTGATGAATTGCTCACAAGATTAAGGAAATTGTGTCAGAAATGTGGAAACATCATCGCACACAGAGATACAGCATCAGTGAATGTCACGGTTGTTGTAAGAATGGGACCAAGACGCAGCAGATGTCGAGTTCCACATATTTATTTCAAAGTGAACCGTGACGCACAAACACAAAACAATATCCCACAAGGCAGGTGGGAACAGGGAACCCTTAAGTATGATCCCCAATTAGAGACAACGAACATCAGCTGCCTCTAATTGGGAGCCATACCAAGAGCACCAACATAGAAATATATAACCTAGAACACCCCCTAGTCACGTCCTGACCTACTACACCATGGAGAACCAAGGGCTCTCTATGGTCAGGGCGTGACAGTGAACTACAACATACTGTACCTATACATTGACTACATATTTCCATCGCAACAATAATGGATCAAGTATAGGAATGCAAAGGGAGGGTATGCTGCTAGAAACTTTCAAAGTTTACCAGTAAACTATAAGAATTTCGCTAATTTAAGGATTTTATGTCATTTATCACAAAACATCCATTGGCACTTTTGGGAACATCAGATTATCACAGGGGTCTGCAATTTTCTCTGGTCTTCTGTTTGGCATTTTCACGTGTAAAAAATATATATTTTTAAATAGAATTGAAAAAGCTATGAAAACATTATCATAAATATAAACATCAACATAGTGAATACCATTGTGTAATATGAGGGTTTCACATGTGTAGGATATTTATTTAGTTTATTTTGCTATGTCAATATGTCTTTGTTGTAAATGTTGTGGCACTAAACTGGTGGCAGTTGTAAAAAGAAAAGTCAATAGTTGGAAGAGTTTCAGAGTTACTAAAAAATAATGCCATTGTTGATTAGATGCTTTTTCATTAGTTAGGTTATTTTCTCTTGAACCATATGGTCTATCCCATAGCCTCGTACGAAGCGTCTTTATCTCAATAGCTTACATTCTGTTTCGCGCCGTGTAGAATGTAAACTTGCGAGATCAGGATGGTTCGTACGAGGCTACTTCACTAGAAACTCATGGACAATATGGACACACTTATTAAAAATGAAAACTACTGTATATACTTGTACAGTATGAATACATTTTTTTCAAAGTTATTCAAATATAAACGACCAATTTAACCAGAGGTTGACATAGATTACCTGTTAATTACCCAAATTATAGAAGATTCCAGCAACTTTGATACATTACCGGTAGCTTGCAACCCAAGTCAAGTATCATGCAGTGTTTGACTTCTAGCCCTTGGATTGTGGCCTTTAGTACTTTTATTTACAGTGTAGTTTAATACTCTAAATGTATTCTCTTTCATGCTTTGATTTGAGAAAATGCCTTGATCACATAGTTAATGGCGAGATGCTCCTTATTTAGGCCTTAAGACCAGGGTGCAGGAACAAGGCTACATGCTATTTGTCATGTTCTCCTTTGTGTAGGAAAGCAGGTAAGCAATTAAAATAAGTGGGTCACTGGTTATTGAGCTAGTACTTGAACAGGGTAGCGCTGGGGTACCCTATCTGATCTCTAACTGATGCTTTGACGTGGCTGTGTCTCCCCAGGTCTCCTGATCCCACTGAAGAGGAAATAAAGCCTAATGAGGTTGATGACAGCATGAGATCCTCTATTTACTGTTGGGCTAATCATCAAAAACATGATGTTGTCTGCGCATTGTAAGGCTTCCACCCCCTAACAAAGTATCAGAAGGTAGGCTCCTCAGCAAGAAGTGAAATGTTTACACGCACCCAGCTCACTGCCTGGTGTCAAGCAGAGTAAATATATTCTTATAATTCTGACACTAAAGTCACAATGTAAATTCTCATTCACCAAAAGGGCCCGCATCTGCTAGTAGACAGTCATCACAAATAATGACACTCAAGACACCAATCAGAGAGCAAAGACATCATCCTCCAGAGCATCCCAATTAACCCAAATTCCAGGTTATTCACATCCATAGACACCACACATAAAAATAGCTAAATAAGACAGACTTCCAACAGTGACTGACTGTTTGAATGATTGACAAGCAGCAGGACCTGTAAAATATCCCAGGGCAAGACCACTCCCACACCCATCAGTCTAAAACCTGTCAATGTTATTGAGAGGCTGTCGGGCTCATTCTAGGTGGCGTCCAAATCAACAGTAAATAATAGTCCTGCAGGGCAGCTGGGAGCATCTAACATCCCCTCTTATTAACCTCCTAACCCCAATGTTTGATGTTGAATAATTCCACTTGGGCTCTCAGGGGAAACACAGAGCAGCCCCTGTTCACAGCCCTGCTCCCAGGCTCTAGTCCTCACAGACACTGACGCCCACATGACGGCAGTCTCAAACATAGACAGAACAATGACTAAGCCCAAATGACGTGGGTTTAGACGCTTTTTAATTACGATTATTCAGAGGATTTTACACTGAGGGGTTTACACGTTCATTGCATGTACAGTACTGTGTGATACATAGATAATGGTGCTGAGTGTTCAACACTACTTATTGTTGAGGATGTCAATAGGGACTTTGCGCTGGGAGGTGGAGAAACAGGAAGGCAGTGGGCGAGTGGGATATCCAGCTCTATTCAGGAGCATGGCTGAATAATTTATGATGTTTGTTATTATTTCTTCATCCAGCTGGGATGTAGAAACAAATCCACAGCTGGTAGAGGGATATCAGCCTGATCTTGCCCTCCACACAATACACCAACACCCACCACTTTAATAGCACCCCCAAGTACAGAGCAAGATGTCTGGAGTCCAAGCAGCTTCGTTGCTGTTATCCAAACAAACAAGGGCTTACATCGCTCCCCCTAGCTTCCTGTCTCACTGCCTTGTTTCCTAGGTAACCGTGTCAGATGATGAGAGGGGGACTGACTCACTCCAGAGGGCCAATCCTCTCTCATCCAAAGTTTGTCTCACTTTGGGTCATGTGACACCTGTTGCCATAACAACCAGGTTTAGAGGGCAGTTTGGATGTCTCTTTGATCAGGGAAAACACCAGACATTTCAATGAGAGAGCCTCAAACCATGGTGGGGATGTACACATGTGATAGCTGTTCTTCATGAATGTGCACTGTGCTCATATTAAGGTACCTAATCATAGTCAATGTTACCTGTCACTATGGTTAATAACACCCTAATAGCATTGCAGAGAAGTAATCAAATCATTGTAGAGCAATGAGAGGGCTGCGACATAGTCATATCAAATCAAATAAATGATCTGTGAGCAGCTCCAGGTTGGGGTTCTAATCACACATCAAGGTGTATCTCCATGGTAACCATGCAGGAATATATCTTGATATAGTCGGATTGAATTGTGGGCTGAATAAAGAAGTAGACATGTCTTCTGTTTAAAAGGTGAACATGACATGATGTCACCATCCAGACTGGACTGCTTGATGGCAGCCTTCCTTTCGCCCACTCCCCAAGCAGCTATCAGCGGCAGCACTGTCAATATGCAGATGTTAGTTTGCTTTGTGGGCCAGTGACCTTTAAACCCTTTCTGGACCATGATAAACATGTGGGCTTTTCAAGCCTTAGTAAACAAAGGGGCTGTCCCAAGCCTCTGGGCGGAGGTAAATGGGTGATTTCTCCAAGCCTTTAAGCTTGTGCAAAGCTGTTGGAACGCTTCCATCAGATAACAGAGCCCCTTGGGTATACTCTCAAAGTGTGTCTCTGGCAACGCGCTGAAGATCCAGACACCTGTCCCATTGTTGGTGGTTGGGCCAGTCCTTTCTCCCCTCTTTCCCATCACCACCGTAGCGATCCAGGACCATTGATCCACTTAGGGACAAGGACACATGTCTGTCTCCAATTGCCATTGACTGTAATGGGATATGTAACCCAATGTTTCCTAAAGCTCAATACACATTGGAGCGTGACCTCTGCAAGGCGGCAGCAACACACACTGCATGGTGCAATATCTCCCATTCAGATTCACAGAAACAGAAATCACACAAACAGTATGGAAGAGTATTTTTTGTCATTTTTAGATATGATCTCTACTGTTAGTGTGTTAATTGAATGAGATGACTAAATAAATTAAACTCATCATCGACTGTATGTTTGCCTGTTTTTTGGGGTTTGTTAATAACCAGGTTGTTGATGCTGCTAACTGTATCTATGACCCATACTGTAGGACGTTGGATATTTCCCAGCAGCTGTTGTTATCCCCTCGGTTATGAGGACAGTAATACAATTTGAACTTCCATGCACTTTTAGGTAGGTGCTAAGTGTTTACTGTCAGTCCAAATGTACTGGCAAACAAATCACAATATTTGGCCATTAAAATGGGATGAATGTAATTTCCTGCATCCTCCGATTTTACATCCAGCCATTGGCTTTGATTTATAATCCAGTGAATTCCTGTCAAAAGATCAGAGATTCACCGCTGGGTTATTGGGGAGGGTTAGTTCCTGCCATTCCTCATGGACCAGCAGTGATGACTTAGAATGTGATGTAACACATAACTCCAAAGCCCTGTTTATTACCTGCCTCCTACTTTGGGAAACCTGGGAACTGCTGCTATGATCCATCAGGCCCTTTACTGACTCGGCACCTCTTCCCAGCAGGGGAGCAGCAGGAGGTGGGCCCCACCCCAGGGACGTGAAATATGGCCACAAGAGGAACATCGATGTGGCTGACAATCACTGTACGCCTGGTCTGGTCCTACCCTGCCTTGGCAGAAATCACAGACGACAGAATCTTAGGCGCGTGTCACAAAGGACGACAGATTAAATGGAAATGTAAACTGCACTGCCACAGTCCCATAAATCTGTGACAGGATGATTTCCAGCGTGGTTCTGCTCGACGCAGCGGTGTGATCAGTGAACCAGCCACTCCCTTCACCAACTCAGCGGTCTCTCTCTCTCAGAGAGCACCTTGACCTTAGACTGAGGAGGCGGACCTACTGATGTGGTAAACTAATAGTCTCACCCAACAGGGATCATATACAGTAACAACAGGGTAAAATTGAAGTATGCTGAGTGTGATTTCCAGGGTGTGAGTTTCACCTCCTGTTCATGGTTGTTTGTCACCATGTCTCCTACTGGAATTTTATTTACCAGCCATCTTTTTCATGTGCTGCCATACCATGACAACTGTATGTGATGTCAAACAGACTCCTCAAGCATCATGCTATATTTCAACTGCTTACTTATACAGTACCCTTACACATACAGTATATACACATACTGTATATGCACACACACACACACACACACACACACATACACACATATATATATATGTGCATATGTGCATATATATATGCAGTACCAGTCAAAAGTCAAGGCAAAAGATGGCTACTTTGAAGAATCTCAAATGTATTTCGATTTGTTTAACACTTTTTTGGTTACTACATAATTACACATTAATTATTTCATAGTTTTGACGTCTTCACTAACATTCTACAAAGTAGAAAATAGTTTAAAAAAAGAAAAACCCTGAAATGAGTAGGTGTGTCCAAACTTTTGACTGGTACTGCATGTGCGTGTGTTACAGTATGTACAAAAACTGTCTGGTACTGTATATATTTGTAATATATTTTCCTTCTGTATTATCTTCCCATAACCTTACCACCGAGAAGAAGTTCAATATCTAATGGTGGGGTCTTGGTAAACAAAAGTGTTAAAATGGACAGGGGCATATTTATCAACAACTGCATTTACGCCAAGCAGAGATCTTCATGCCTTCTGTCAAACCTGGTCTTATGTCGCAAAGACTATTTTTCCTGTGCCTTTGAGGATTCACCATTGCACAGGACCTCGGTCACAGTCTTCATTACAGCCAAAAGCTGTTTTGTGTGGTTCATAGTGAGTCTTATAGAATATCTGATCTTTCAGATTCCTGAGTACTTCAGTTTATAGACAGTGTAGTCTTGTACAGTAACAGCGCCTCCCTCGTCTGCTGGGAGGAGGACTATGGAGGTGTCTTTTTGGAGATTTAATGGTTGTTTCTCAGAGTGGGTAAAGTTATTGCTGACATAGGGGATAGAGGCCTCTTGCTTGGATATGTTAGGCGGGGGCGGAGCAGGTGAACCCAAGTGCAGACTCAGACGAGGAGACAGGGATAAGGTAACTACGGTATTTATTGAACAGCGGGGGGAAGATGGGGTGCAGGCCAGGGGAGGCTCGGGTGGGTAGCAGGGAACTAGGGACTGAGGCTGGGGCAAGGGGAACGAGGGCAGGGTAAGGAAATGTAGCAGAGAGAAAAGCAGCATCAGGCTAGGGAAAACAGGGACAACAGGATAACAATATATATGCAGGAACAAACAGCTTGAAACGTACAGACTGACGGAGCAGAGATTACGATCTGGTCGCATGGGCTGAGTATTTGTACAGGTCTTGATTATTGGAACAAGTTGAAGCTGGTGGGGTTCTGCTCTGCCTCCAGCACACCTGTCTCCAATCACACAATCACATGAACCAACATAGAGGGAGGGAGGGAGAGAGCACTGGGGGGAGTGGCAGCAGGTTACGAAGACACAGGATGAGATGTAGAGTCCGTGGCAGGAGCAGATGTAACAGGATATATTTTTCCGCACCTGTCTGTAATACGTATCTGAACCTGGGTCAATAGGCCCAGGTGGAATTCATGTAGATGGAGCCCTAAACACACTTTTCATGGGGAGAGAACTGTTTCAGATGCAATGTGCATAGGAATGAGTTGTTTGTCCTGATATTCAGGCTGATTCACTCATATATGTATTCTTTTGTATATATTTTCTATAAATAGTTCACTGAAGTTTATTGCACCGTACTGGCTGCCTACTTGTTTTCTTTCTCCAAAAGAATTTGCACAATAGCAATGCTTATAAGGGAAAGGTGTGTGCTACAGAGGGTAGAGTGTACGGCTCAATACATCACTGGGGCCAAGTCTAGGTCCCAAATACTTCTTAACAGCTTCGACCCCAAGCCTCCTGAACAGCTAATAAAATGGCTACCCAGACTATTTGCATTTCCCCCCCTCCTTTATGCTGCTGCTACTCTGTTTATTATCTGTGCATAGTCACTTTAACTCTACCTACATGTGTCATGCCCTGAACTGTTTCGCCTGTCCTTGTGCTTCTCCACCCCCCTCCAGGTGTCGCTCATCATCCCCATTATCCTTTGGGTATTAATACCTGTTTTTTTCTGTCTGTTTGTGCCAGTTTGTCTTGTTTGTCAAGTCAACCTGGATTTTGTCTCAGCTCCTGCTTTTCCTCTCTCTTTTTCTCATCCTCCTGGTTTTGACCCTAGCCTGTCCTGTCTCTGAGCTCGCATGCCTGACCACCCTGACTACCATCCTGTACCTTTCCCACACTATTCTGGATATGCCTGCATGCCTTTACCCGTAATTTGCCTGCCCCTGTTGCTGTAATAAACATTTTTACTTTGACACAGTCTGCTTCTGGGTCTTACCTTAAAACCTGATAACATGTACATTCAGTTGAAGGCGGAAGTTTAAATACAAATTAGCCAAATACATTTAAAATCTGTTTTTCACAATTCCTGACACTTAATCCTAGTAAAATGTCCCTGTCTTCGGTCAGTTAGGATCACCACTTTATTTTAAAAATTTGAATTGTCATGGCTTCTTTCTTGCTGGGCGGCCTTTCAGGTTACGTCGATATAGGACTCGTTTTACAAGGTCCTTTGCTGTTGGATTGATTTGCACTTTTCGCACCAAAGTATGTTCATCTCTAGGAGACGGTATGATGGCTGTGTGGTCGCATGGTGTTTATACTTGCGTACTATTGTTTGTACAGATGAATGTGGTACCTTCAAGCATTTGGAAATTGCTCCCAAGGACGAACCAGACTTGTGGAGGTCTACAAAAAAAATTCTGAGGTCTTGGCTGATATCTTTTGATTTTCCCATGATGTCAAGCAAAGAGGCACTTAGTTTGAAGGTAGGCCTTGAAATACATCCACAGGTACACCTCCAATTAACTCGACTGATGTCAATTAGCCTAACGGAAGCTTCTAAAGCCATGACATCATTTTCTGGAATTTTACAAGGTGTTTAAAGGCACAGTCAACTTAGTGTATGTAAACTTCTGACCCAATGGAATTGTGATACAGTGAATTATAAGTGAAATAATCTGTCTTTAAACAATTGTTGAAAAAATCACGAGTGTCATGCACAATGTAGATGTCCTAACCGACTTGCCAAAACTATAGTTAGTTAACAAGACATTTGTGGAGTGGTTGAAAAACGAGTTTCAATGACTCCAACCTAAGTGTATGTAAACTTCCGACTTCAACTGTATTACCTCAACTAACCGGTGCCCCCACACACTCTGTACCAGTACCCCCTGTATATAGGGAAAGGGGGGTACCTAGTCAGTTTTCCAACTGAATGTATTCAACTGAAATGTGTCTCCTGCATTTAACCTAACCCCTCCGAATCAGAGAGGTGCGGGGGACTGCCTTAATCAACATCCACATCTTTGGCACCCGGGGAACTGTGGGTTAACTGCCATGCTCAGGGGCAGAACAACAGATTTTTACTTTGTCAGCTTGGGGATTCGATCCAGCAACCTTCCGGTTACTGGCCCAACACTCTAAACACTAGGCTACCTGCTTATTTTACTGCTGTTCTTTAATTATTTGTTCTTTTATATGTATTTTTATTTTATATTTATCTATTTTTTACTTAACTTTTTTTCTTAACTGCATTGTTGGTTAAGTGCTTGTCAATAAGCATTTCACTGTAAGGTCTACACCTCTTCTATTTGGCGCATGTGACAAATACGATATGATTTGGAATGCCTCTTCTGCATGGCTGTCTCTGTTTATTAGCATGCACCACTTGGGGTGGTGTTTCTGTGTGGCTGCATGGCCACTGACAGCTTTGATGTGAAGATGAATGGCTGACTGTTTGCAGGATGTTGAGTTATATCGATCCCCAGTTAGGTAAGATACACAGTATCCATGGGAGAAGACTTGCCTGCAGTGAAGTGGCACATTAATCTGAGGGGTCAGAGACTACATCTGTCAACTGGACTGTTTTGGAGCCATTTTATATTTTCTAGTCACTTGAGAAGTCCAGGACAGCCCCACCTCTAAAGTACCTTTGGTTTGAACTTTGAGGTTTATCTTGTTGGCATTGTCTCTGTGTCGATCTCATTACTTGGTACCAGTAAAATATCACGGCCCCTGCATCTCAAAAGTGAACATGTGGCCTTTATAGTGGGTGAACAGAGATATAAATCTATCAGTCAATCGATCATAGAAACACAAGATCTGAACGCAATAACAAATCTGTATCTGTACGACAGAAAAATGAAGACATGCCCACTCAGTAGGTGTCTCTTACTATGCAGCATTTGGGGACAGCATTAGCTACATCACCCAGCAATGAGGAGGCTGAGAGCAGCTCCTAATGAACATTTGGGGGATTAATAATGACGAGGTTATTAGTCTGCTGCTGTATTATTCATGCCGCTCTCATTAACAAGCCAGTCTTACACAATGAAGATCACAAGTTCAAACATACTGACTAGGGAGGGTGGGACAAAGGGATGACAGCCATATCTGTCAGCTTGACACACAATCCACTTTTTATAAATGTTGCATGTGATACTTTTTGGTGAGAAAAAAAGAGACCATAACCCAAAAAATTGTCCTCGAGGCATTAAAACCACAAGGTAGATGACAATGTCAGTGTTCTTCTCAATGTGCCAACTGTAATATGGGATATGATTGACATTCTTATGATTCTGACAGTGACAATTCCAATACTAATTAAATCCATTATGGAGCCCTACTGCAAGCTTAGTCTGCAACACTGGCCTTCTCACTGGGCACACACATCTCCACTACATCATAGAAATTCAAAATGTTTCCCAATGCCAGATTAGTTTCCTAGCCCATAAATTAATGGATCACAATTCTGATTTACACTTATACACTTATACACCGCACTACTGACTTTTAACCTGTACATTTATCATACATCAAATCAAATCAAATTTATTTATATAGCCCTTCGTACATCAGCTGATATCTCAAAGTGCTGTACAGAAACCCAGCCTAAAACCCCAAACAGCAAACAATGCAGGTGTAAAAGCACGGTGGCTTGGAAAAACTCCCTAGAAAGGCCAAAACCTAGGAAGAAACCTAGAGAGGAACCGGGCTATGTGGGGTGGCCAGTCCTCTTCTGGCTGTGCCGGGTAGAGATTATAACAGAACATGACCAAGATGTTCAAATGTTCATAAATGACCAGCATGGTCGAATAATAATAAGGCAGAACAGTTGAAACTGGAGCAGCAGCATGGCCAGGTGGACTGGGGACAGCAAGGAGTCATCATGTCAGGTAGTCCTGGGACATGGTCCTAGGGCCCAGGCCAGTTGAAACTGGAGCAGCAGCATGGCCAGGTGGACTGGGGACAGCAAGGAGTCATCATGTCAGGTAGTCCTGGGGCATGGTCCTAGGGCTCAGGTCCTCCGAGAGAGAGAAAGAAAGAGAGAAGGAGAGAATTAGAGAACGCACACTTAGATTCACACAGGATAAACTACTGCAGCATAAATACTGGAGGCTGAGACAGGAGGGGTCAGGAGACACTGTGGCCCCATCCGAGGACACCCCCGGACAGGGCCAAACAGGAAGGATACATAATATGTATGTATGTATGTATGTATGTATGTATGTATGTATGTATGTATGTATGTATGTATGTATGTATGTATGTACAGTGCCTTGCGAAAGTATTCGCCCCCTTGAACTTTGCGACCTTTTGCCACATTTCAGGCTTCAAACATAAAGATATAAAACTGTATTTTTTTGTGAAGAATCAACAACAAGTGGGACACAATCATGAAGTGGAACGACATTTATTGGATATTTCAAACTTTTTTAACAAATCAAAAACTGAAAAATTGGGCGTGCAAACTTATTCAGCCCCTTTACTTTCAGTGCAGCAAACTTTCTCCAGAAGTTCAGTGAGGATCTCTGAATGATCTAATGTTGACCTAAATGACTAATGATGATAAATACAATCCACCTGTGTGTAATCAAGTCTCCGTATAAATGCACCTGCACTGTGATAGTCTCAGAGGTCCGTTAAAAGCGCAGAGAGCATCATGAAGAACAAGGAACACACCAGGCAGGTCCGAGATACTGTTGTGAAGAAGTTTAAAGCTGGATTTGGATACAAAAAGATTTCCCAAGCTTTAAACATCCCAAGGAGCACTGTGCAAGCGATAATATTGAAATGGGAGGAGTATCAGACCACTGCAAATCTACCAAGACCAAGGAGAAGACTGATCAGAGATGCAGCCAAGAGGCCCATGATCACTCTGGATGAACTGCAGAGATCTACAGCTGAGGTGGGAGACTCTGTCCATAGAACAACAATCAGTCGTATATTGCACAAATCTGGCCTTTATGGAAGAGTGGCAAGAAGAAAGCCATTTCTTAAAGATATCCATAAAAAGTGTTGTTTAAAGTTTGCCACAAGCCACCTGGGATACACACCAAACATGTGGAAGAAGGTGCTCTGGTCAGATGAAACCAAACTTTTTTCCACAATTTTCCAACCACATGATGCCATCTATTTTTTGAAGTGCACCAGTCCCTCTTGCAGAAAAGCACCCCCACAAAATTATGCTGCCATCACCGTGCGTCACGTTTGGGATGGGGTTCTACATCTTGCAAGCCTCCCCCTTTTTCCTCCAAACATAACGATGGTCATTATGGCCAAAGAGTTTTATTTTTGTTTCATCAGACCAGAGGACATTTCTCCAAAAAGTACAATCTTTCTCCCCAGGACAGCGGAGTCAATCACCACCTTCCGGAGACACCTGAAACCCCACCTCTTTAAGGAATACCTAGGATAGGATAAGTAATCCTTCTCACCCCCCTTTAAGATTTAGATGCACTATTGTAAAGTGACTGTTCTACTGGATGTCATAAGGTGAATGCACCAATTTGTAAGTCGCTCTGGATAAGAGCGTCTGCTTAATGACTTAAATGTAAATGTAAGTTGCAAACCGTAGTCTGGCTTTTTTTAATGGAGATTTTGGAGCATTTTGCTTCTTCCTTGCTGAGCGGCCTTTCAGGTACCGGACTGGGAAGGCGCACTGGAGGCCTAGTGCGTGGAGCCAGCACAGGTGGTACCAGACTGGTGACACACACTTCAGGGCAAGTGTGAGGGGTAGGCACAGGATGTACTAGACTGGGGAGGCGCACAGGTGGCACCGGACTGGAGAGATGCACTGGAGGCCTAGTGCGTGGAGCAGGCACAGGACGTATCGGACTGGGGACATGCACTTCAGGGCGAGTGCGAGGAGGAGACACAGGACGTACCGCACTGGGGAGGCACACTGGAGACCAGAAGGGTGGAGCCAACTCAAGTTGCACCAGACTGCTAACCGGATCCCCTGGTAGAATGTTGAGCAGAACACACTTGCACAACATCTCTCTCTCTTCTAACTTCCTCAATGCCTCCCTGACCATCTCTGGCACTTCAGGCAAGTGTAGGAAGCAGGTACAGGACGTACCTGGCTGGGGACACGCACTTTAGGGAGAGTGCGAGGAGGAGACACAGGACGTACCGGACTGGGGAGGCGCACTGGAGGCCAGTTGCGTGGAGCCGGCCCAGGTTTCAGCAGACTCCAAACGCCTGTGTTGCCGCATACTGCTAGCCAACTCCATTCTCCGGTATCCCTCCTCACACTGTTCCATTGACTCCCAGACGGGCTCTGGTACTCTCCTTTGGTCGACCGACCACCTCTCTATCTCCTTCCAGATGTTTTATGGCTCTTCCCTCTGCTCAGCCCCAAAAAAATGTGGAGTTTCTGTGGCCACGGTCCCCGGCATAGTCTGTGTCCTTTGCGATTCCTGCCAAGGAAGGGTCTCCTGTCTTTCCATGATTTCTTCCCCGGTCCAACGTATTTTTCCCATCGTTGCACGCTGCTTGGTCCTTGTTTGGTGTGATATTTCATCACGGTTGTCGTAAGAACGGGACCAAGGCGCAGCGGATGTTGAGTTCCACATATTTATTTCCAAGTGAAACTTCAGCAAAACAAAAATAAACCAATAAACAAACAACTAAATGTGACTACATGGTGCACTGGACTGGGTACTGTCGCCGGACGCTCTGGACAGGGGACTGTCGCCGGACGCTCTGGACTGGGTACTGTCGCCGGACGCTGTGGACTGGGTACTGTCGCCGGACGCTCTGGACTGGGTACTGTCGCCGGATGCTCTGGACTGGGTACTGTCGCCGGACGCTCTGGACTGCTGAGGTGCACAGTAGGCCTGGTGCGTGGTGCCGGCACTGGTGGTACCGGGCTGGTGACACGCACCTCAGGGCGAGTGCGGGGAGGAGGCACAGGATACACTGGACCGTGGAGACGCATTGGAGATACAGAACATAGAGCTGGCTCAATAAGTCCTGGCTGGATGCCCATTCTAGCCCGGCAAATGCGAGGAGCTGGAATAGAGCACACCGGGCTAGAATAGCGCACTGGAGACACTGTGCGCATCTCTGCATAACAAGGTGACTGACCAGTTACACACTCCTCACGGTAAGCATGAGGAGTTGGCTCAGGTCTCCTACCTGACTCATGCAATCTCCTCGTGTGCCCCCAACAATGAATTTCTTAGGGCTGCCTCTCGGGCTTCCGTGCTAGCCGTGTACCTTCATATCGTCGCTGTTCCTCTATTCTCCTGTATTTATCCTCTTAGTATCCCCGTTCCGCTTTCGCTGCCTCTATCTCCACCCTAGAATGGCGATACTCCCCCGGCTGTGTCCAGGATCCTGCTCCATCTAATATCTCCTCCCAGGTCCATTTCCTCATTAAGCGCTGTTCCTTCTTTTCACGCTGCTTGGTCCTGGTTTGATGGGTTATTCTGTCATGTTCGTCGTAACTAGGAGACCAATTAACCTGTTGCGACGAGCAATCCCGTATCTGGGAGCGTAATTATAGCCTCAAGCTCATTACCATAACGCAACATTAACTATTCATGAAAATCGCAAATGAAATGAAATAAATATATTGGCTCCAAAGCTTAGCATTTTGTTAACAACACTGTCATCTTAGATTTTCAAAAAATGCTTTTCAACCATAGCTACACAAGCATTTGTGTAAGAGTATTGATAGCTAGCATAGCATTAAGCCTAGCATTCAGCAGGCAACATTTTCACAAAAACAAGAAAAGCATTCAAATAAAATAATTTACCTTTGAAGAACTTCGGATGTTTTCAATGAGGAGACTCTCAGTTAGATAGCAAATGTTCAGTTTTTCCAAAAAGATTATTTGTGTATGAGAAATCGCTCCGTTTTGTTCATCACGTTTGGCTAAGAAAAAAAAAACGAAAATTCAGTCATTTCCAAATTAACTCCATAATATCGACAGAAACATGGCAAACATTGTTTAGAATCAACCCTCAAGGTGTTTTTCACATATCTATTCGATGATAAGTCACTCGTGGCAGTTTGGTTTCTCCTCTGTTCAAAATGGAAAAATACACGCACCTGGAGATTACGCAATAGTTTCGACAGAGGACACCGAGCGGACACCTGGTAAATGTAGTCTTTTATGGTCAATTTTCCAATGATATGCCTACAAATACGTCACAATGCTGCAAACACCTTGGGGAAACGACAGAAAGTGTAGGCTCATTCCTTGCGCATTCACAGTCATATAAGGAGACATTGGAACACAGCGTCTCAAAAATCTGGCTCACTTCCTGTATGAAATTTCATCTTGGTTCCGCCTGTAGCATTAGTTCTGTGGCACTCACAGTCAATATCTTTGCAGTTTTGGAAACGTCAGAGTGTTTTCTTTCCAAAGCTGTCAATTATATGCATAGTCGAGCATCGTTTCGTGACAAAATATCTTGTTTAAAACGGGAACGTTTTTCATCCAAAAATGAAATACTGCCACCAGAGGTTCGAGAGGTTAAAAGGATAGTGATAAAGGAATCAAAACATGCTAGACAGAGTATACCCAGAGTTAGTGGCTAACAGTACCAGAGCTAAATTTGAGCGGGATTGCGCTCTGCTTCTCACTCCACAGTCGGCCACTTACATGCTCTGGCATTCAAAAGCAGCCCTGCTTTAGGCTATCAAAGAACTGTCAATGAATAATCATATCAATGGATGGAATCAGGGACGGTGCAGCCAACGGGTTTCTCCACGCATCGCGCCAACAGAAACAAACATCTTTCTGGTAAGAAGAGTGGCGGGGGCGTATGCCTCATGACTAACGAGACATGGTGTGATGAAAGAAACATACAGGAACTCAAATCCTTCTGTTCACCTGATTTAGAATTCCTCACAATCAAACGTAGACCGCATTATCTACCAAGAGAATTCTCTTCGATTATAATCACAGCCGCATATATCCCCCCCCCCCAAGCAGACACATCGATGGCTCTGAACGAACTTTATTTAACTCTTTGCAAACTGGAAACCATTTATCTGGAGGCTGCATTCATTGTAGCTAAGGATTTTAACAAAGCTAATCTGAAAACAAGACTCCCTAAATTTTATCAGCATATCGATTGCGCAACCAGGGGTGGTAAAACCTTGGATCATTGTTATTCTAACTTCCGCGACGCATATAAGGCCCTGCCCCGCCCCCCTTTCGGAAAAGCTGACCACGACTCCATTTTGTTGATCCCTGCCTACAGACAGAAACTTAAACAAGAGGCTCCCACGCTGAGGTCTGTCCAACGCTGGTCCGACCAAGCTGACTCCACACTCCAAGACTGCTTCCATCACGTGGACTGGGACATGTTTTGTATTGCGTCAGATAAAAATATTGACGAATACGCTGATTCGGTGTGCGAGTTCATTAGAACGTGCGTTGAAGATGTCGTTCCCATAGCAACGATAAAAACATTCCCTAACCAGAAACCGTGGATTGATGGCAGCATTCGCGTGAAACTGAAAGCGCGAACCACAGCTTTTAATCAGGGCAAGGTGTCTGGTAACATGACCGAATACAAACAGTGCAGCTATTCCCTCCGCAAGGCTATTAAACAAGCTAAGCGTCAGTACAGAGACAAAGTAGAATCTCAATTCAACGGCCTTAGACACAAGAGGCATGTGGCAGGGTCTACAGTCAATCACGGACTACAAGAAGAAACCCAGCCCAGTCACGGACCAGGATGTCTTGCTCCCAGGCAGACTAAATAACTTTTTTGCCCGCTTTGAGGACAATACAGTGCCACTGACACGGCCTGCAACGAAAACATGCGGTCTCTCATTCACTGCAGCCGAGGTGAGTAAGACATTTAAACGTGTTAACCCTCGCAAGGCTGCAGGCCCAGACGGCATCCCCAGCCGCGCCCTCAGAGCATGCGCAGCTGGCCGGTGTGTTTACGGACATATTCAATCAATCCCTATACCAGTCTGCTGTATCCACATGCTTCAAGAGGGCCACCATTGTTCCTGTTCCCAAGAAAGCTAAGGTAACTGAGCTAAACGACTACCGCCCCGTAGCACTCACTTCCGTCATCATGAAGTGCTTTGAGAGACTAGTCAAGGACCATATCACCTCCACCCTACCTGACACCCTAGACCCACTCCAATTTGCTTACCGCCCAAATAGGTCCACAGACGGTGCAATCTCAACCACACTGCACACTGCCCTAACCCACCTGGACAAGAGGAATACCTATGTGAGAATGCTGTTCATCGACTACAGCTCGGCATTCAACACCATAGTACCCTCCAAGCTCGTCATCAAGCTCGAGACCCTGGGTCTCGACCCTCCCTGTGCAACTGGGTACTGGACTTCCTGACGGCCCGCCCCCAGGTGGTGAGGGTAGGCAACAACATCTCCTCCCCGCTGATCCTCAACACGGGGGCCCCACAAGGGTGCGTTCTGAGCCCTCTCCTGTACTCCCTGTTCACCCACGACTGCGTGGCCACGCACGCCTCCAACTCAATCATCAAGTTTGCGGACGACACAACAGTGGTAGGCTTGATTACCAACAACAACGAGACGGCCTACAGGGAGGAGGTGAGGGCCCTCGGAGTGTGGTGTCAGGAAAATAACCTCACACTCAACGTCAACAAAACTAAGGAGATGATTGTGGACTTCAGGAAACAGCAGAGGGAACACCCCCCTATCCACATCGATGGAACAGTAGTGGAGAGGGTAGCAAGTTTTAAGTTCCTCGGCATACACATCACAGACAAACTGAATTGGTCCACTCACACTGACAGCGTCGTGAAGAAGGCGCAGCAGCGCCTCTTCAACCTCAGGAGGCTGAAGAAATTCGGCTTGTCACCAAAAGCACTCACAAACTTCTACAGATGCACAATCGAGAGCATCCTGGCGGGCTGTATCACCGCCTGGTACGGCAACTGCTCCGCCCTCAACCGTAAGGCTCTCCAGAGGGTAGTGAGGTCTGCACAACGCATCACCGGGGGCAAACTACCTGCCCTCCAGTACACCTACACCACCCGATGTTACAGGAAGGCCATAAAGATCATCAAGGACATCAACCACCCGAGCCACTGCCTGTTCACCCCGCTATCATCCAGAAGGCGAGGTCAATACAGGTGCATCAAAGCTGGGACCAAGAGACTGAAAAACAGCTTCTATCTCAAGGCCATCAGACTGTTAAACAGCCACCACTAACATTGAGTGGCTGCTGCCAACACACTGACACTGACACTGACTCAACTCCAGCCACTTTAATAATGGGAATTGATTGGAAATTATGTAAATATATCACTAGCCACTTTAAACAATGCTACCTTATATAATGTTACTTACCCTACATTATTCATCTCATATGCATACGTATATACTGTACTCTATATCATCGACTGCATCCTTATGTAATACATGTATCACTAGCCACTTTAACTATGCCACTTTGTTTACTTTGTCTACATACTCATCTCATATACTGTACTCGATACCATCTACTGTATGCTGCCCTGTACCATCACTCATTCATATATCCTTATGTACATACATATTCTTTATCCCCTTACACTGTGTATAAGACAGTAGTTTTGGAATTGTTAGTTAGATTACTTGTTGGTTATCACTGCATTGTCGGAACTAGAAGCACAAGCATTTCGCTACACTCGCATTAACATCTGCTAACCATGTGTATGTGACAAATAAAATTTGATTTGATTTGATTTGAATTAATGGCTGCAATAACCATTAAACGGTCTGACAAGCTACATAACAAACAAGGCCTAATTAGACAAAATAACAATTAAACGAGAAACTAAGTCGTTTTAACGAGATACTAAGTTGTTCAAACGAGATAAATCCAATAGTTTTTTTTGCCTTGTGCTTCAGGGAAAACAATTGTTGAGGTCTGAAAAAATAAACTAACAAATGTGGATTTTTGTGTGTAATTACCCTCTAATTGCTCATTTAGCAAGAGAGGAATGTGTATGTCTAGCATGTTTCTGTTCTGTTGCCTACTACTGTAGCACAACAATATCCACCGGATTTATACAAAATTATCATTATATAGTTCTCTCAGGTAAGCCTACTCTGCAGTTAACATTTACCGTAATTTAGAAGGTTTTTGTTCTGTCTACCAGGAAAATGGTTATCATTAGCATAGCTAACTGGCTACAAACGGAGTGATAAACAAACATGCGCACTAAACAGACAGACGGGAAATATTGCTGGAAAATAATTGGCAGATATTGTGTTATGTTTGGCATTTGAAGCCAATAGTGGCTAACCAGGGGTGGGATAATGTCAATGTGGATTTGTTCTAATGGTAACCGGGAGCTTTATGTTTATAAATGAGCTGCTGTGGGAGACCCTTCAGTGAAGCAAGTGTTTGGTCTACCTTTTTTATTTACTAAACACCCTCTGACATCATAAGAGCAGCTTCATGAGAGCAGCTCCCTATTCTCGCTCAAACTGTGTGGGACCCTCTGCTCCCGGTATAGCTTTCTCCTCCCCATGGAAACAGTTGCATCACCTCCGTTTTACCGCTAATTGTGTCTCAGTCTGTCCCAGTGCCTGTCAGGCCCCTCCACCCACTCAATAAATCATCGCTCTGCAGGCCAGCCTAATCTGATTGGACAAGGAGGGGTGCCTGAAACTCCCCTATCTGTGCGACTCATACTCTCCTCTGCTCTCAGCTGGCAAGGCTTATCTTGCTCTCTCATAGTCTATTTTGCCCGCCACCAATTGAATCCTCTGCGATGGTGGCACTAGCAGACTTACCACTAAAGGCAATTTATGCTTGCTCCGTATTGTGACTCAGAGGTTCCTTATGGAGGGTTTAACACAATTGTTGAGCCTCCTGAGACTTGTGGAGGCCATATTGACCTTAGTACCGCAGAGCCGTGTGCCTCCAAATTTTGCAACAATGCAGAGGGCTCTGTATAGCTCCACATTGACATGATTGGTCGATGGTAGGTGGAGACGGGAGGTCCTGTATAAACACAAACTCACTTCCTTGACAACAGCTCTGCTCTGTGAATCGCAAGAAGTAAATGCTGTACGGCCACTGCAGATTCCGGATTGACCATGAAGAGCCTTTTAGGCAGAAGAGGTAATTGTCTCAGGCCTCACTTCATCAAGGGGCCTCATAAGCTTGGCATAAAAAATAGGCATGCTCCGTTGAGGCATAATACATCGAAAAAAGAAAAAAAATCCATCACAATCCGTGTTTAAGCTAGAGATATCTGTTTGGGCTGCGTCTCAATCCACCACATCTGCCGACGTAGGCCATCCGCATCCACGGTAGAAGTTGGCAGAACTACAGTGGTGTTTGTCAGACCACGAGACATCCCCGAAAATCGGTCTTTTCACGAAAATGTCTGTAGCATCTGAACGGTATGGGCTACACAAAGCCCAAATTGAAGGAGAATTGGAGGGTGCACAGTGCACTGCTTGGATGCTGGAATTATTTTTGTATGAATGTGCAAAGGGAACCTACTTTTTGAAGTGATTTGTTTGACAATCAGATGGAAACATGACTGGTTGTGTTCATGGCACATTAATTTGACCCCCTAGAGTTGATGTCTGCGCCCCCTTCCGCATCTGCGGTGAAAGGTGACAGAGCTAGTTCTCTTCTGGGTTAAAAAGTAATACATTTTTACAGTTCAATTATGTCTTTACTATAAGTCCCATCACACTTATTCAGGAGGAGTGGGGGGCTCAGACTAGCCTCTGCCTGGAGACTCCAAATGCACTAAGTCCGCCCCTGGATGGTGGTGTTTACCACACACACTGTCCTCAAGGCTCCACTGGGCGCACTGGATATATGTCACACTGAGGTGACTGAGCTTTAAAGTCTTAAAGTTGCACAGCGAAAATAAATCTGAAAACAACTCTCTGTATATACATTTGGGTGAAGTACAGGAGACTGTAATTTGCTCAAATAATACTGCTGTGTGCTCTGTTGTTGAATGGAACCCTACAATAAAACTGATGAAATACTTTGTGGATTGACTAGGCTACATAAATTAAGTGGAAAATGTTGTGTCTTCATTCTCTGAAGATGTGTCTGTAATATCTAGTTTAAATATAATTCCACCCAAAACCATATAAGACTCACTGGTATTTTCAGTATAAATCCAGGTATTTTGAAATCAAATCTAATTGTATTTTTCACATGCGCGGGATACACAACAAGTGTCGACTTTGCCATGACATACTTACTTAAGAGCCCTTTCCCAACAATGCTGTTACAAAGTAAGAAATTAGCTCTGTAGATCATAGTAATGAACTGCATGCTCACTTCATGGAAGTTCATGTTTGTATTGTGTATGTGTGTGACGATGTCTATATGCACATAAACACTACAACCCCCTTTCCCCCTACCCCTATCCTCACCCCCACCCCCTCACACACCCTGTGGTGGGGAACCTAGTGGCAGCTTCACTGTGATTATTCCATTAGTTTCCATGGCAACCTTGCAGAAACAGGAGAACAATGATATTGAATGCCAATTGAAGACCTTTAGAAGAAGCACGCGCACATGCCAATAGACACAATTGAAATAACATAAGCCTACAGTACATCTATTCTTTGGCAGTTAGAGGGGAAACACTGATGTCCTTTCACCAATTTCTGAATACCATTACAGGACACCTGAGATTCACTATGGAACATGATGAGGGAGGTCTGGACCTCCCAGAAAACATGTCCAGCCTCCTACTATTACCCCCCTGCAACTAGAAGTGTGGCAATTGTACCCAATGCCAGTACACCAAAGGTCTGAAAATTTCTCGCACACCAGATCGGGTCTTGACATAACAATCAAAAGTACCATCAAATGCAATTCTCGCTGTGTCGAACAGTGACTATTGGACCTCGGCCTTCAGTTGGGGTAAAAAATTACAATATGTCATATCAAATTCATAAATCAAGAAAATAACGTAAACAGAGCATCACTTAATGCGGCAGACATTGTATTGTGTAGTTGGACCATTCTAGTGCAGACTCTAGTGCCGGAGAAGCAATGCTTTTTGATGACAAAGCCAAACTGTCCTGAGCTGTGCTTTGGGCTGCAGCTCACAGAGACAGCACATGGACACAAGAGTGACACATCAACAGTAGCACGTGTTAAACATGGGGGAACCAAGCTAGGGGAAAAAATCCATATCACAGCTTCTGCTGTGATAATTGGGTTGTTTAGGCTACTCTATAACCCTTTAGAAATGCATTCATATGCCACCGTGATATGTAAGGCCAAAAAGCCATACATCGTTTTGTAGAAACAGTTCCAGAAGACAACAGTCACACTCACACCACGGACAGTTACTGCAAGTAAGCGCTAAAAAAACAGGCTTGCTGCCTCTGCTATTTCAGCACCATGCTGAAAGACAGCGCCGATAGAAACAGCAGACACACAGAGCATCAAATAATGTAAACAAATAAGACCCTAATCATAACAATACAGAAACTCAACCATTTGGCAATTCCCACAAGAAATTATCAAGCCAGCTATTACTTCCCATTGCAAACATATTTTATTGCAACAATGTTCCGCACTCATTATTTCAAAGGGATAAATAGCAACAGCAAACAAACTGCAATTTAAACAAAACTGTGCCACTCACCAGATGATGATAATTTGGAAACTAAGTTCATCCTCCGGTCCTTCATTATGAAATGGGTAATGGCAGGGTCATATAGTTTGCCCTTTGATTTTATTTTAAAGAAAATTACTTTCTGGATTGAGATCAAAGACCAGGCTGACAGTCGGGCCTGTATGCTGGTGTTCCTGGAGTAGGCCTAAGTCGTGTTCCATTTCAGGAAGGAGAATGTCCTTTCAACTGTGGTAGTAGACATGTGAATGATCAAGACCAGACAGGTTTTCCTCACATCCTTCTCCATGACATCTGTCATTACATCTGCGACAGCATGGATCAGGTCATTCTTGATTTGCTGGAAATGCCAATGAACACGGCTGCTGTAACAAGATGGCAGTTTAGGGGGCTGTCATATTCCCTTTATTAGCCAATTCTTTTCCCTCATCATGTCCTCTGAATGCCAATATTTGCTTGCACAACAACACAATAGTGTGAATGAGGCGCTTCAGTATCTCCCTGTTCTCTCTTACTTTATCTTTTTGAGAAGAGTCTGTCTGCTCTGCTGCTCGTTAAGTGGAAGGTTTACACTTTTTGAACTCACTGTAGCTCGCAGGTGTGAGGTTGAGTCTTGGTGGGGCAGAGCTGACTTTGTAATACTGGCTAGGTCTCTTTGAAACCAGTACTGGGCCAGGTTGAAGTCTTGTCGGTGCTGAAGAGTAGACAATGCCAGCAGTACAGCTTCTTGGTTTGCTCACTTTCAGAGCTCATAATTGTTAGCTACTGTGTAAAATGCCTTTCAAAGCTCTTTCCTCGTTGCACCAATCGTCATTGCACCAATCCTGTTGGACTCCCCCTCTGCACAACATTGAACTTTTTGTTGAAAGTTAGTCTTGAAAAGGGCGATTCTAACAAATTAGTCACCACATCTTCCTCGATACACCTCCTTATTTCTCTTATCCCAGATCAGATTGTGACATAATCAGAAGTACCCTCAATTGCAATTATTATTCTCGCAATGTGATCTTCATGATTCGCTGCCCGTGTGGCTATTTTTTTATGTAGGAGAGACCTCAGGTGAGTTACGCACTAGCGAAACACTGACCCCAACAGCCCTGTGTCCCTCCATTTAAAAGAGAGAAAACACTCGCTTTGTGAGTTATTTTATTTTGAATTTGAACAAGTTAGCAAAAACAAACATGGTGGTGACGTTGACAAACACCGAAGATCGAGAGAGACATTCTGGATCCATTCCTTGGACACTTTAGTACCCAGAGGTCTTAACCTAGAGAAGGTATATAGTATGTCAGACTTTGTATGTCAGTCTAAATCAGTTGAGTTAGTCCTTTTGTTTTTTAATGTTGTGTTTTTATCCCAAAGGTTTCTTAGCCCTGTTGTTTATTTCCCAATACCAACATGTTTTCTATAGTAAAGTTTTAAAATAAATGATATCTACTCCCGAAAATGGCGCTAGAAGAAATGGCAGCAGTTTTACAGGCACCTAACTAATTGTTCTATTATGGGGGGTTTTCTGCGTTATTTGTAACTTATTATGTATGTAATGTTTCTGCAACCGTATCTTATGGAAAAAAATAGCTTCTGGAGATTAGGACAGCAATCACTCACCTCGGATTAGACAAAGATATTTTCTTCAACAAGCAGGACGCACAGGACATTCTCAACACCAGACAAGGCCAACATCCCAGATATATGCAAGAGGAAGAGATGCAGGTACAGAGGATACAGAGCAGGATGCCTCGTAATGATCCGCAGAGGGCGAGTGGGAAAGCTGCCGTTACCATCAATATTACTCACCAACGGTCTGTGCATATTTGTAAACAACAGCTGGTGTACGAAATCTAAGGAAGTCTCTAGATTTTGCTCGCCTGAGGAAGAGTATCTTGTGATAATTTGCAGACCACACTACTTGCCTAAAGAGTTTTCAGCTATACTTTTAGTGGCTGTTTATTTACCACCACAGATGTATGCTGGCACTAAGACCCCACTCAGTGAGCTGTATAAGGAAATAAGCAAACCACTCACCCAGAGGCGGCGCTCCAAGTGGACAGGAAACTTTATCTTATGGCTGCAATCCCGTTAACGGGATTGATATGACAACAGCCAGTGAAAGTGCAGGGCGCCAAATTCAAATGAAATCATATAAAAATCTAACTTTCATTAAATCA
The DNA here is from genome assembly GCF_023373465.1 of Oncorhynchus keta. Classification (NCBI taxonomy): domain Eukaryota; kingdom Metazoa; phylum Chordata; class Actinopteri; order Salmoniformes; family Salmonidae; genus Oncorhynchus; species Oncorhynchus keta. The sequence continues at coordinate 32,696,932 of NC_068432.1, forward strand.
CACATGTAAGATACTAAATTAAAGCTACAATCGTTGTGAATCCAGCCAACATGTCAGATTTTTAAAAGGCTTTTCGGCGAAAGCATAAGAAGCTATTATCTGATGATAGCACAACAGTAAACAAAGAGAGTAGCATGTCAACCCTGCAAGAGCTACACAAAACACAGAAATAAAATATAAATCACGCCTTACCTTTGACGAGCTTCTTTTATTGGCACTCCAATATGTCCCATAAATATCACATTTGGTCCCTTTGTTCAATTAATTCAGTCCATATATATCTGAAATTTCCATTTATTTGGCGCGTTTGATCCTGAAAAAAACAGCTTCCAATTTGCGCAACGTCACCACAAAATATTTCAAAAGTGACCTGCAAACTCCAAAACATTTCAAACTACTTTTGTAATACAACTTTAGGTATTTTTAAATGTTAATAATAACATTGAAGATGGGTCTATCTGTGTTCAATATAGGAAGACAACAATTTTCAAGTCTTGCGCAACTCTCAACAGTGTTACCCAGTTCCTAGATGGCTGTACTTCTTCATTGCACAAAGGAATAACCTCAACCAAATTCCAAAGACTGGTGACATCCAGTGGAAGCGGTAGGAACTGCAAAAACAAGTGCCTAAGAAATATAGTTTCCCAATGAGAAATCCCTGAACAGACAGAGACATAAAAATAAAAAACCTGAATGGTTAATCCTCTGGGTTTTGCCTGCTACATAAATTATGTTTAACTCACAGACATGATTCAAACAGTTTTAGAAACTTCAGAGTGTTTTCTATCCATATCCACATCATATACTAATAAAATGCATATCTTATATTCTTGGCATGAGTAGCAGGAAGTTGAAATTGGGCACGATATTTACCCAAAAGTGAAAATGCTGCCCCCTATACCTTAAGAAGTTAATCCCACCACAGTGTCCGGTTTCAAATATGCTTTACAGCGAAAGCACCACAAATGATTATGTTAGGTCACCACCAAGCCACAGAAAAACACAGCCATTTTTCCAGCTGAAGAGAGGAGTCACAAAAATCACAAATAGAGATAACATGAATCACTAACCTTTGATGATCTTCATCAGATGACACTCTTAGGACTTCATGTTACACAATACATGTATGTTTTGTTTGATAAAGTTCATATTTATATGAAAAAAATCTGAGTTGACATTGGCGCGTTACGTTCACTAGATCCAAAAACATCCAGTGATTTTGCATAGCCACATCGATTCAACAGAAATACTCATTATAAATGTAGATGATAATACAAGTTATACACATGGAATTATAGATATACCTCTCCTTAATGCAACCGCTGTGTCAGATTTTTTTTAAACTTTACGGAAAAAGCAAACCATGCAATAATCTGAGACGGCGCTCAGAAAAATAATAAAATTATCCACCATGTTGGAGTCAACAGAAACCAGAAATCACATTATAAATATTCCCTTACCTTTGATGATCTTCATCAGAATGCACTCAGAGGAAACCTAGTTCCACAATAAATGCTTGATTTGTTCGATAATGTGCATTATTTATTATTTAAAAGTAGCTACTTTTGTTAGGGCGTTAGGTACACATATCCAAACGCTCGTGCAGGTCTAGCATAACTTCGGACAAAAAACTTCAAAAAGTTATATTACAGGTCGAAGAAACATTTCAAACTAAGTATAGAATCAATCTTTAAGGTGTTTTTATCATAAATCTTCAATAATGTTCCAACCGGAGAATTCCTTTGTGTCTAGAGAAGCCATGGAACACAGGTCGATATCATGTGAAATGCGCATGACCAGAAAATGGCTCTCTGCCAGTAACGTGACTCATTTAGCTCTTATTCAGCCCCACCACACAGTAAAAGCCTCATTCAAGTTTCTAAAGATGGTTGACATCTAGTGGGAGCCCTAGTCGAAGCCCTAGTGGAAGCCCATCCATATCCCACTGTGAATTCAATAGGGCCTGGGTTGAAAATCGACCAACCTCAGATTTCTCACTTCCGGTTTGGATACTTTCTCAGGTTTTTGCTTGCCATATGAGTTCTGTTATAGTCACAGACATCATTCAAACAGTTTTAGAAACTTCAGAGTGTTTTCTATCCAATACCAATAATAACATGCATATATTAGCAACTGGGACTGAGGAGCAGGCTGTTTACTCTGGGCACCTTTCATCCAAGCTACTCAATACTGCCCCAGCAGCCATAAGAAGTTTTAATACAGGGAAACTTAAATCAGTTCTACCTAATTTCCATCAACATGTTAAATGTCCAACCAGAGGGGGAAAAAATTCTAGATCACCTGTACTCCACACACAGAGATGCATACAAAGCTCTCCCTCGCCCTCCATTTGGTAAATCCGACCACAACTCTATTCTCCTGATTTCTGCTTACAAGCAAAAATTAAAGCAGGAAGCACTTGTGACCCAGTCTATAAAAAAATGGTCAGATGAAGCAGATGCTAAACTACAGGACTGTTTTGCTATCACAGACTGAAACATGTTCCGGGATTCTTCTGATGGCATTTAGGAGTACACCAAATCAGTCACTGGCTTTATCAATAAGTGCATTGAGGATGTCGTCCCCACAGTGACTATACGTACATACCCCAACCATAAGCCAAGGATTACAGGCAACGTTCACACTGAGCTAAAGGATAGAGCTGCCACTTTCAGGGTGCGGGACTCTAACCCAGAAGCTTATAAGAAATCCTGCTATGCTCTCCGACGAACCATCAAACAGGCAAACCGCCAATAAAGGGCTAAGATTGAAGAATACTACACATGCTCCGACGCTCGCCTTATGTGGCAGGGCTTGCAAACTATTACAGACTACAAAGGGAAACACAGCCGTGAGCCACCCAGTGACACGAGCCTACCAGAAGAGCTAAATCACGTCTATGCTTGCTTCGAGGCAACAAACACTGAGGCATGCATGAGAGCATCAGCTGTTCCGGACGACAGTGTGATCACACTCTCCATAGCCAACGTGAGTAAGACCTTTAAACAGGTTCACATACACAAGGCTGCGGGGCCAGACGGATTGCCAGGACGTGTGCTCCGGGCATGTGCTGAACAACTGGCAGGTGTCTTCACTGACATTTTCAACATGTCCCTGATTGAGACGGTCACCACCGATAAATCCATGATAATCGAAAATTTCAATAAGCATTTCTCAACGGCTGGCCATGCCTTCCTCATGGCTACTCCAACCCCGCCTCCTTCACTCACGCTGCCAAACTTACCTTAGTAAAACTGACTATCCTACCGATCCTCGACTTTGGCGATGTCATCTACAAAATAGCTTCCAATACTCTACTCAGCAAACTGGATGCAGTCTATCACAGTGCCATCCGTTTTGTTACCAAATCACCTTATACCAACCACCACTGCTATACATAGCTGTACATAGTCCTTCTGTAAATAGCCCACCCAATCTACCTACCTCATCCCATACTGTTTTTATTTACTTTTCTGCTCTTTTGCACACCAGTATCTCTACTTGCACTTCATTATCTGCTCATTTATCACTCCAGTGTTCATCTGCTAAATTGTAATTATTCGCTCCTATGGCTCCTATGGCCTATTTATTGCCTACCTCCTCATACCTTTTGCAGACACTGTATATAAACCTACTGTGTCATTGACTTGTTTATTGTGTTATTGGCTTGTTTATTGTTTATTCCATGTGTAACTCTGTGTTGATGTCTGTGTCACACTGCTTTGCTTCATCTTGGCCAGGTCGCAGTTGTAAATGAGAACTTGTTCTCAACTAGCCTACCTGGTTAAAGAAAGGTGAGATTTTAAAAAAATGTTGTTTTTTTTAAAAAGGCGATAATACCAGCATGTATCAAGCAGACCACCATAGACCCTGTGCCCAAGAACATGAAGGCAACCTGCCTAAATGACTACAGACCCATAGCACTCACGTCCGTAGCCATGAGGTGCTTTGAAAGGCTGGTAATGGCTCACATCAACACCATTATCATATCAAGGGTATTCAACTGGTGGGCCACGGCCACCTACGGGTCCCCATAGGTACTGTAGGGGTTTTGCGAAAATACATTTGTATTTTTAAATGGATTTTTATTGCCTCAATGTTATTGTGAATATCGATGACAAAATAAAAAAATACTAATTGCATACATATAGTAGAAATGTTGAGAATATTTTCCTTCTAACGATGTCAACTTTATTTCTCAATTCCTAATATTGAGCCAATTACAATCACTGGAGTATCTGATAGGCTTTGAAAAAGCACCAGCGTGGCAATAGCCGCTGGCTGCTGGTAAGCTTCCTTGATTTGGACATACATTTTTGCCAACACATGGCTAAACTTTGTTTAAAACCAGTTAGACAGCCACTCTTAGCGAAAACATGTTTGGAGTTAACTTTACATCAAATAGGCTATGTTAAAGTTTACACTTCCTCTTCCAATTATGAAATTGTGAAAAACTATCTACCAAATCTATTAATTTAAATATGGTGATTACTCCTTGCCATTATCATTCACAATAACAAAGATTTTGTAAACGTGTAATTGGGGTACCTGGATTGCTGATTTGCCTGTGAGGAGGTCCCTGGGCAAGAAAAGGTTGAAGACCCGTGCCTTAAATAACTGCTCCTGCTGAGCCTTTGGACAACAACAACACAGGAGAGAGGACCACAGCAATATGCCTGTCAATCACCCAGCATGGTGCTCAGTCCAGATCGAGCTCTGCAAAGTCCAACGACTCACGCACCCAACAGGAGAGAGCACCAGCGGAGCATCTAATATGGATTACTGAGCTTGTTCCATAGAGCACACTCAGTGAGGGTCTCTATATGAGAAACAGATCACAGTACGTATTATTTTCTGAGCTCAGCTAACCTCCGTTACCCATCTGCCCATGCAACCTGTGGGTGACTGTGATTTGCATATTGCCTATATTGTACAGTAAATGCCAGTAAGACCTTCCACTTCACTTAGTGAACTCTTAGCAGGTACACTACACACATTTAAAAAGTGACAGACAGACAGAAAGACAGACAATTATGTGGTTGCTACACACAGGTGTTGCAAACTTCTGAAGAATTAACTAGTTTGCTAACCCCAAAGGGTGAAATTGGTCTGGGATCAGTTCCCTAAGGACATCAATTATCTCAACACAAGGTGGATATCAGGTGGATAATTCTCAACTAGAAATCTACTACGCAGGACCTCTGTTTAAATGTTATTCAAAAGAACTGAGGGCTGTATAAACCATTATTAATTAATTGCATGTTATTATCTGGAATGTAGTGGTGAAGAAAAAAGGGTGGATGAACGCTGAACACGGATGTTGTTAAAAATGTTAGCCTAATATGTAGACTACATTATTCATTGGGATTCAATATACCTGGGTATTATGCTGTTAAGCACCCTTGGTTGCACAGGTTACTTAATATTAATGAATGCCACAAGAATATCCAGGGCAAGAACATGGCTAACAATGTTAACCACTCGGTGTAATCTTGCATTACAACACCACAGGGATAGACAAAGCATTTGTTGTGAAATTAGACATTCTTTTGGAGTTACTAACTATAGGCTAGTTGGTTAAGTTAGAATTTTAGCAAAGCGGCCACAGTCTATCCCTCTTTTAGGTAGATTGACACCTTGTTGAAAGACTGAGACCTTGGTGAGAAAGCCACATCTCTATAGCCATACTTTCTCTATATGAAAAGTGTCAGTTCAGTCAAAGGTTCCTGTTGGTTTCTCTGACAGTACCATTGAGTGGGCTGATATCTGAAAACATTGGAAATGACAACATAATTGGGTTTCAAATTGTTTTCCCATCTCTAATTGAACGTTGATTCCCAATCTGTGTTAATATATTATGGCCTGTACATAGGGGAGAGATTTAAGTGTAACTTTTTTAGTTTGTGATCAAAGAGACACAGTTCTCCTATCACTCCAATTATTATTTTGCCATCTGCCTCCTCACATTATAATTTTTTAATAATTTGAGAAAGGACGAGAAGTGCGCATTGGGACTGCAGCTTCACAAAAGCTCTGTTCTGTGACAACATGTATCCCAAAACACTTATATACATAATAGACTACATGAAGTATAAATTGTTAGTGATGATGGCCTGATGGGAGTGACAACCTCGGGTAAATGTACCATACATTGTACTTCGGGGCATTACCGCAGGCCACAGGAAGCTACTGCATGTGAGCTGTTCCCTAACTGTTTAAGCTACGAAAGGGAAGAAGCTGCCCAGGACATTACCAAGGACTGCTTTTTGTGGAGCTTTGATAAGTTAAGATGAATCAGGCACAAGTGTCCCTCATAGTGACTGTCATTGTGTGGAAGGAGAGAGAGACAAAAAGTCCCATTTATGAGGAGAGTGAAGGGAATGTAAAGTTTTGTGAAAGGATGTACCATTGACTTGACACATTTATCAATCAAGTACAGACAGGTTTATATCTTAAGTCTAAAACAGGGATATGCGCTGCTCTGTGGCCTCAAGTATTTATAATATAGGAAGCTACATTTCTTTTACAGGTTTTAAGTACTTAGCCTACACATGGGAAGCCACGGAAATGATTGAAAGGCGGTGGTACAGGACACAACGAGATGAAAGAGAGGACCGTGAAGGAATTGGGGGGATGATCATACTCAGAAAAATGTGTGTTTGAATACTTTGATGCCTTGTCTGTACATAAGTCCATCATTTTAACTGTGAATGACCTGACCTGCTGATGATAGGGAGGATTAAGCCCTACACCACTGGATGGAAGAGTAGATCATTGGCCCCGGAGAAACATCCCTATCCCTCTGGCATAACACCACAGATTCTTCCCAAACCCGGCAGACAAATCTGAGAGGGGATTATTATGGGACCTAAGAACAAGGTCAAAGATTTATGGATGAACACAGAGCAAGTTAAGTTTAACTTCTCCTTCATCCCTGAGCCTTTGGAATACTTGGGAGATAGTTGAGACCGACTAGTGAAAGCTCTCCCGCTGGCACGCAAGGCCTTAGTTTTGATGGTAATTCCTTGAAAGCTGTTTCTTTAGCTAGGTATTAGTGGGTGAATTCAGCGAGTGAATGGGCAAGACAAAATATTTAAGTGCCTTTGAATATGGTATGGTAGTAGGTGCCAAGAGCGCCGGTTTGAGTGTGTCAAGAACTGCAAAACTGCTGGAACGCAGTTTCCTGTTTGTATAAAGAATGGTCCACCACCCAAAGGGCATTCAGTCAACTTGGCACAACTGTGGGAAGCATTGGAGTCAACATGGGCCAGCATCAGTGTGGAAAACTTTTGACACCTTGTAGAATCCATGCTTTGATGAATTCAGGCTGTTCTGAGGGCAAAAGGGAGTGCAAGTCAGTATTAGGAAGGTGTTCGTAATGTTTTGTACACTCAGTGTACATCCCCAAGCTTTCTCCACATTCAGGCCCATAAACTTCCATTACAGTTACTGATTAATCCCACGACTGTGCTAGTTCGGGGAACTGTTGTAGCTAATGATTCTATGGCAGCATGAATACAAACCTGACACCACAATTCATCTGGGCGGCCAAAGTCCCAAATATTAAATAGGTAATTCACAAGAACACTCGCCCCTCTGAATATCTGAAATGATTCCCTCCCCTCTCTGATTCTGCTGCTGAATAGCTTAAGGAGAATACTCAAGCCAATCACTACACCCTTCCTCCCTCAGAGAACAATGAATATAAAGGTTTTTAATTGCTTATTTGACATCCTCGCCAATATTTAATATAGGTATATTTCAAGTTAGGTTCCCCATTTTTGTGAGAAATATGATCATTATCAGCACAATAAATTACATATCAACCGAAGACAACTCCAATGAACCTCGCTGGTTAAATTCCTTAGTGTCACGGTCGTCCTCCTCTTCATCTGAAGAGGAGAGGCGAGAAGGATCGGAGGACCAAAATGCGGCGTGGTATGTGTTCATTATGAATTTGAATAAAGAAAACACTGAACACTGAAACACTATACAAAAACAATAAATGAAATAACAACCGTGAAGCTAATGAGAACTGTGCTGAAACAAGCAATCAACATAGACAATCAAACAAACAGTGCAACCCAGGCTACCTAAGTATGATTCTCAATCAGAGACAACTACTGACACCTGCCTCTGATTGAGAACCATACTAGGCCGAAACATAGAAATCCCCAAATCATAGAAAATCAAACATAGACTGCCCACCCCAACTCACGCCCTGACCATACTAAGTAATGAATACAAAACAAAGGAAATAAAGGTCAGAACGTGACACTTAGAACCTTAATCAATAACAGTCACAAATTCTGTACTACAGGAGCGTTGTGCTCGTTGGTCAAATGAAAGGTAAGTGGTTCAGATGGGTAATAATATAAATAATAATAATATATGCCATTTAGCTGACGCTTTTATCCAAAGCGACTTACAGTCATGTGTGCATACATTCTACGTATGGGTGGTCCCGGGGATCGAACCCACTACCCTGGCGTTACAAGCGCCATGCTCTACCAACTGAGCTACAGAAGGTAAAACCCGTGGTAAAACCCGTGGTGTCAGTTTTATCTGGATGACCTATCCCCACTCCCTGAACAATAGCTAGAAGGTTAATACACTTCCTACAGATGTAAACAAACTGAGCATGATATGGCGTACAGTAAGAGTAATTTTATTTTATTTATTTTTTTATTTCACCTTTATTTAACCAGGTAGGCTAGTTGAGAACAAGTTCTCATTTGCAACTGCGACCTGGCCAAGATAAAGCATAGCAGTGTGATCAGACAACACAGAGTTACACATGGAGTAAACAATTAACAAGTCAATAACACAGTAGAAAAAAAGGGGAGTCTATATACAATGTGTGCAAAAGGCATGAGGTAGGCGAATAATTACAATTTTGCAGATTAGCACTGGAGTGATAAATGATCAGATGGTCATGTACAGGTAGAGATATTGGTGTGCAAAAGAGCAGAAAAGTAAATAAATAAAAACAGTATAAAAACAGTATGGGAATGAGGTAGGTGAAAATGGGTGGGCTATTTACCAATAGACTAGGTACAGCAGCAACGATCGGTTAGCTGCTCAGATAGCTGATGTTTGAAGTTGGTGAGGGAGATAAAGTCTCCAACTTCAGCGATTTTTGCACGTTTCAGTCACAGGCAGCAGAGTACTGGAACGAAAGGCGGCCAAATGAGGTGTTGGCTTTAGGGATGATCAGTGAGATACACCTGCTGGAGCGCGTGCTACGGATGGGTGTTGCCATCGTGACCAGTGAACTGAGATAAGGTGGAGCTTTACCTAGCATGGACTTGTAGATGACCTGGAGCCAGTGGGTCTGGCGACGAATATGTAGCGAGGGCCAGCCGACTAGAGCATACAAGTCGCAGTGGTGGGTGGTATAAGGTGCTTTAGTTAGTGACAAAACGGATGGCACTGTGATAGACTGCATCCAGTTTGCTGAGTAGAGTGTTGGAAGCCATTTTGTAGATGACATTGCCGAAGTCGAGGATCGGTAGGATAGTCAGTTTTACTAGGGTAAGCTTGGCGGCGTGAGTGAAGGAGGCTTTGTTGCGGAATAGAAAGCCGATTCTTGATTTGATTTTCGATTGGAGATGTTTGGAAGGAGAGTTTGCAGTCGAGCCAGACACCTAGGTACTTATAGATGTCCACATATTCAAGGTCGGAACCATCCAGGGTGGTGATGCTAGTCGGGCATGCGGGTGCAGGCAGCGATCGGTTGAAAAGCATGCATTTGGTTTTACTAGCGTTTAAGAGCAGTTGGAGGCCACGGAAGGAGTGTTGTATGTCATTGAAGGTCGTTTGGAGGTTAGATAGCACAGTGTCCAATGACGGGCCGAAAGTATATAGAATTGTGTCGTCTGCGTAGAGGTGGATCAGGGAATCGCCCGCAGCAAGAGCAACATCATTGATATATACAGAGAAAAGAGTCGGCCCGAGAATTGAACCCTGTGGCACCCCCATAGAGACTGCCAGAGGACCGGACAGCATGCCCTCCGATTTGACACACTGAACTCTGTCTGCAAAGTAATTGGTGAACCAGGCAAGGCAGTCATCCGTAAAAAAGAAGGCTACTGAGTCTGCCGATAAGAATATGGTGATTGACAGAGTCGAAGGCCTTGGCAAGGTCGATGAAGACGGCTGCACAGTACTGTCTTTTATTGATGGCGGTTATGATATCGTTTAATACCTTGAGTGTGGCTGAGGTGCACCCGTGACCGGCTCGGAAACCAGATTGCACAGCGGAGAAGGTACGGTGGGATTCGAGATGGTCAGTGACCTGTTTGTTGACTTGGCTTTCGAAGACCTTAGATAGGCAGGGCAGGATGGATATAGGTCTGTAACAGTTTGGGTCCAGGGTGTCTCCCCCTTTGAAGAGGGGGATGACTGCGGCAGCTTTCCAATCCTTGGGGAACTCAGACGATATGAAAGAGAGGTTGAACAGGCTGGTAATAGGGGTTGCGACAATGGCGGCGGATAGTTTCAGAAATAGAAGGTCCATATTGTCAACCCCAGCTGATTTGTACGGGTCCAGGTTTTGCAGCTCTTTCAGAACATCTGCTATCTGGATTTGGGTAAAGGAGTACCTGGAGAGGCTTGGGCGAGGAGCTGCGGGGGGCGGAACTGTTGGCCGAGGTTGGAGTAGCCAGGCGGAAGGCATGGCCAGCCGTTGAGAAATGCTTATTGAAGTTTTTGATAATCATGGATTTATCGGTGGTGACCGTGTTACCTAGCCTCAGTGCAGTGGGCAGCTGGGAGGAGGTGCTCTTGTTCTCCATGGACTTCACAGTGTCCCAGAACTTTTGGAGTTGGAGCTACAGGTTGCAAACTTCTGCCTGAAGTAGCTGGCCTTAGCTTTCCTGACTGACTGCGTGTATTGGTTCCTGACTTCCTGAACAGTTGCATATCGCGGGGACTGTTCGATGCTATTGCAGTCCGCCACAGGATGTTTTTGTGCTGGTCGAGGGCAGTCAGGTCTGGAGTGAACCAAGGGCTGTATCTGTTCTTGGTTCTGCATTTTTGAACGGAGCATGCTTATCTAAAATGGTGAGGAAGTTACTTTTAAAGAATGACCAGGCATCCTCAACTGACGGGATGAGGTCAATGTCCTTCCAGGATACCCGGGCCATGTCGATTAGAAAGGCCTGCTCACAGAAGTGTTTTAGGAGCATTTGACAGTGATGAGGGTGGTCGTTTGACTGCGGCTCCGTGGCGGATACAGGCAATGAGGCAGTGTTCGCTGAGATCCTGGTTGAAGACAGCCAAGGTGTATTTGGAGGGCCAGTTGGTCAGGATGACGTCTATGAGGGTACCCTTGTTTACTGAGTTAGGGTTGTACCTGGTGGGTTCCTTGATGATTTGTGTGAGATTGAGGGCATCTAGCTTAGATTGTAGGACTGCCGGGGTGTTAAGTATATCCCAGTTTAGGTCGCCTAACAGAACAAACTCTGAAGCTAGATGGGGGGCGATCAATTCACAAATGGTGTCCAGGGCACAGCTGGGAGCTGAGGGGGGTCGGTAGCAGGCGGCAACAGTGAGAGACTTATTTCTGGAGAGAGTCATTTTCAAAATTAGTAGTTCGAACTGTTTGGGTATGGACCTGGAAAGTATGACATTACGTTGCAGGCTATCTCTGCAGTAGACTGCAACTCCTCCCCCTTGACAATATGGTCATCATGATCATGGAGTGTATACCAATATATTCAATCAAATCAAATCAAAGTTTATTTGTCACGTGCGCCGGACCTTACACCTTACAGTGAAATGCTTACTTACAGGCTCTAACCAATAGTGCAAAAAAGGTATGAGCTGAAAAATAGGTAGGTGAAGAAATAAAACAACAGTAAAAAGACAGGCTATATACAGTAGCGAGGCTATAACAGTAGCGAGGCTACATACAGGCATGTACATGTACAGTACATGTAGATATGGTTAAAGTGACTATGCATATATGATGAACAGAGAGTAGCAGTAGCGTAAAAGAGGGGTTGGCGGGTGATGGGTGGGACACAATGCAGATAGCCCGGTTAGCCAATGTGCAGGAGCACTGGTTGGTCGGCCCAATTGAGGTAGTAGGTACATTTACATTTACATTTAAGTCATTTAGCAGACGCTCTTATCCAGAGCGACTTACAAATTGGTGCATACACCTTATGACATCCAGTGGAACAGCCACTTGCATCTAAATATTTTTTGGGGGAGAAGGGGGGAAGGATTACTTACCCTTACTTACCCTATCCTAGGTATTCCTTGAAGAGGTGGGGTTTCAGGTGTCTCCGGAAGGTGGTGATTGACTCCGCTGTCCTGGCGTCGTGAGGGAGTTTGTTCCACCATTGGGGGCCAGAGCAGCGAACAGTTTTGACTGGGCTGAGCGGAACTGTACTTCCTCAGTGGTAGGGAGGCGAGCAGGCCAGAGGTGGATGAACGCAGTGCCCTTGTTTGGGTGTAGGGCCTGATCAGAGCCTGGAGGTACTGAGGTGCCGTTCCCCTCACAGCTCCGTAGGCAAGCACCATGGTCTTGTAGCGGATGCGAGCTTCAACTGGAAGCCAGTGGAGAGAGCGGAGGAGCGGGGTGACGTGAGAGAACTTGGGAAGGTTGAACACCAGACGGGCTGCGGCGTTCTGGATGAGTTGTAGGGTTTAATGGCACAGGCAGGGAGCCCAGCCAACAGCGAGTTGCAGTAATCAAGACGGGAGATGACAAGTGCCTGGATTAGGACCTGCGCCGCTTCCTGTGTGAGGCAGGGTCGTACTCTGCGGATGTTGTAGAGCGTGAACCTACAGGAACGGGACACCGCCTTGATGTTAGTTGAGAACGACAGGGTGTTGTCCAGGATCACGCCAAGGTTCTTAGCGCTCTGGGAGGAGGACACAATGGAGTTGTCAACCGTGATGGCGAGATCATGTAACGGGCAGTCCTTCCCGGGAGGAAGAGCAGCTCCGTCTTGCTGAGGTTCAGCTTGAGGTGGTGATCCGTCATCCACACTGATATGTCTGCCAGACATGCAGAGATGCGATTCGCCACCTGGTCATCAGAAGGGGAAAGGAGAAGATTAATTGTGTGTCGTCTGCATAGCAATGATAGGAGAGACCATGTGAGGTTATGACAGAGCCAAGTGACTTGGTGTATAGCGAGAATAAGAGAGGGCCTAGAACAGAGCCCTGGGGGACACCAGTGGTGAGAGCGCGTGGTGAGGAGACAGATTCTCGCCACGCCACCTGGTAGGAGCGACCTGTCAGGTAGGACGCAATCAAGCGTGGGCCGCGCCGGAGATGCCCAACTCGGAGAGGGTGGAGAGGAGGATCTGATGGTTCACAGTATCGAAGGCAGCCGATAGGTCTAGAAGGATGAGAGCAGAGGAGAGAGAGTTAGCTTTAGCAGTGCGGAGCGCCTCCGTGATACAGAGAAGAGCAGTCTCAGTTGAATGACTAGTCTTGAAACCTGACTGATATGGATCAAGAAGGTCATTCTGAGAGAGATAGCGGTAGAGCTGGCCAGGACGGCACGCTCAAGAGTTTTGGAGAGAAAAGAGAGAAGGGATACTGGTCTGTAGTTGTTGACATCGGAGGGATCGAGTGTAGGTTTTTTCAGAAGGGGTGCAACTCTCGCTGTATAGTTAAAGTGACTATGGCAGCTCGCAGCTCACGGCTGTGCTTCCCTTTGTAGTCTGGAATAGTTTGCAAGCCCTGCCACATAAGACGAGCATCAGAGCTGGTGTATTATGATTCAATCTTAGCCCTGTATTGGCGCTTTGCCTGTTTTATGGTTAGACGCAGGGCATAACAGGATTTCTTGTAAGCATCCGGGTTAGTGTCCCACACCTTGAAAGTGGCAGCTATACCTTTTAGCTCAGTGCAAATGTTGCCTGTAATCCATAGCTTCTGGTTGGGGTAGGTACGTACAGCCACGTTGGGGGCTTGTAAGCAGGAATCAGGAGGATAGAGTTGTGGTCGGATTTACCAAATGGAGGGGGAGGGAGAGCTTTGTACGCGTCTCTGTGTGTGGAGTACAGGTGATCTAGAATTTTTTTTCCTCTGGTTGCACATGTTAGGGATAGGCGGGACGCAAATGTCTCAAATGGCCAATTGCCAGGGAAAATGCAGAGCACCAGATTCAAATAAAATGCTATAAAATTCAAACTTTCATTAAATCACACATGTAATATACTCAATTAAAGCTACACTCATTGTGAATCCAGCCAACATAACAGGTTTTAAAAATGCTTTTCGGCGAAAGCATAAGAAGCTATTATCTGATGAATGCACCAGCAGTAAACAAAGGGGTCAGCATATTTCAACACTGCAAGCGCTACACAAAACGTTGAAATAAAATATAAAACATGCATTACCTTTGACGAGCTTCTTTTGTTGGCACTCCAATATGTCCCATAAACATCACAATTGGTCCTTTTGTTTGATTAATTCCGTCCATATATATATCCCAAATGTCCATTTATAAAGCGTGTTTGATCCAGAAAAAAACTGCTTACAAAAAACACAACGTCACTACAAAATCTTTCAGAAGTTGCCTATAAACTTTGCCAAAATATTTCAAACTACTTTTGTAATACAACTTTATGTATTTTTAAACGTTAATAATCGATCAAATTGTAGACGGGGCAATCTGTGTTCAATACAGGAATGAAAACAAACCAGCGCCACTTTTCACGTCTTGCGCAACTCTCAACAGTGTACCCAGTTCCTAGTTGGCCTACTTCTTCATTGCACAAAGGAATAACCTCAACCAAATTCCAAAGACTGGTGACATCCAGTGGAAGCGGTAGGAACTGAAAACAGGTTCCTAAGAAATATCCCTTGGCAAATGACACGTCAGGGAACAGAGAGAGGCAAAAAAAAAAAAATTCTGAACAGTTAGTCCTCGGGGTTTTGCCTGTTACATAAGTTCTGTAATACTCACAGACATGATTCAAACAGTTTTAGAAACTTCAGAGTGATTTCTATCCAAATCTATGAATAATATGCATATCTTATATTATTCGCATGAGTAGCAGGAAGTTGACATTGGGCACGCTATTTATCCAAAAGTGAAAATTCTGCCCCCTATCCCCAAGAGGGAATGTTGATGGAAATTAGGTAGAACTGATTTAAGTTTCCCTGCATTAAAATCTCTGGCCACTAGGAGTGCCGCCTCCGGATGAGTGTTTTCCTGTTTGCTTATTTCCTTATACAGCTGACTGAGTGCGGTCTTCGTTCCAGCGTCTGTCTGTGGTGGTAAATAAACAGCCACAAGAAGTATAGCTGAAAACTCTTGAGGCAAGTAGTGTGGCCTGCAATTTATAACAATATTCTCTACTTCATTTAGTTTATTGTCTAATGATTGCACGTTGGCGAGTAGTATTGACGGTAACGGCAGCTTTCCTACTCGCCTTTTTTGGGTCCTGCAAATAACAGGGATGTTGGCCCTGTCGGGTGTCTCCCTATCCCAGTCTGCTGTCCCCACTTGCTTCAAAATGTCCACAGTTGTTCCTGTACCCAAGAAAGCAAAGGTAACTGAAGGTAACTAAATTACTATTGCCCCATAGCACTCACCTCTGTAATCATGAAGTGATTTGAGAGGCTAGTTAAGGATCATATCACCTCCACCTTACCTGACACCCGAGACCCACTACAATTTGCATACTGCCCCAATAGATCCACAGACAATGCTGTTCACCCTGTTCACCCATGCCTCCAACTCAATCATCAAGTTTGCAGATAACACAACAGGCCTGATTACTAACAATGATGAGACAGCCTGTAGGGTGGAGGTGGGGGCTCTGGTGGAGTGATGGCAGGAAAATAACCTCTCCCTCAACGTCAACAAAATAAAGGTGCTGATCATGGACTTCAGGAGACAGCAGAGGGAGCACTCCCCTATCCACTTTGACAGGACTGCAGTAGAGAAGGTGAAAAGCTTCAAGTTCCTTGGTGTACACAGCACTGACAATCTGAAATGGTCCACCCACACAGTCAGTGTGGTGAAAAGGCCGAAGGCATTTGGCTTGGCCAATAAAACCCTCACTAACTTTTACAGATGCACAATTGAGAGCATTCTGTTGGGCTGTATCAGCGCCTGGTTCCGTAACTGCACACCCCGCAACCGCAGGGCTCTCCAGAGGGTGGTGCATTTTGTCCAACACATCACCTGGGGCACACTCCCTGTACTCAAGGACACCTACAGCACCTGATGTCACAGGAAGGCCAAAAAGATAATCAAAGACATCAACCACCCGAGCCACAGCCTGTTTCACCCCGTTATCACCCAGAAGGTGAGGTCAGTACAGGTGCATCAAAGCTGGGGCCGAGAGACTTATATCACAAGGCCATCAGACTGTTAAATAGCCATCACTAGCTGGCTACCACCCGGTTACTCAACCCTGCACCTTAGAGGCTGCTGCCCTATGTACATAGAATCAATGGTCACGTTAATAATGTTTACATACTGCTTTACTAATTTCCTATGTATATACTGTATTCTACTGTATTTTAGTCAATGCCATTCCAACATTGCTCATCCTAATATTAATATATTTTTTACTTTTACATTTCTGTGTATTGTTGTTCTTAGATGCTACTGCACTGTTGGAGCTAGTAACACAAGCGTTTCGCTACACCCACTATAACATCTGCTATATACAGTGGGGAAAAAAAGTATTTAGTCAGCCACCAATTGTGCAAGTTCTCCCACTTAAAAAGATGAGAGAGGCCTGTAATTTTCATCATAGGTACACTTCAACTCTGACAGACAAAATGAGGAAAGAAATCCAGAAAATCACATTGTAGGATTTTTTATGAATTTATTTGTAAATTATGGTGGAAAATAAGTATTTTTTTTTGCCCCACTGTATATAGCAAATTTATTTTATCTTTAGATAAACTGCATGGTTTCCCAGGTCGTAGTTGGATGACCGAACACCATATCATCGCTTGACTCAAAGTGGTTATTATATCAATATTTGCACATAAAGGATTTTCCGAGCCATTTCTGGCATGACAAATTTTACAAACAAAAAATATCCCACCATATCGAGCGAACAAATCATCTGTCTGCATTCATACAATTGTTCCCAAAACTTCCTGTTTCCATCAAAGCTGTAATAATTTAAAAAATACGTTATGACTTTACTCACATAAAAGCTGTG
This sequence comes from Oncorhynchus keta, assembly GCF_023373465.1. Taxonomy (NCBI): domain Eukaryota; kingdom Metazoa; phylum Chordata; class Actinopteri; order Salmoniformes; family Salmonidae; genus Oncorhynchus; species Oncorhynchus keta. Next base: position 32,714,091 of record NC_068432.1, read on the forward strand.
AATGGAAAGGTGTCTTTTGTTATTTCCCTTATCTGAGTTCTGTTTCCACTTTGAGGTTTGCACGTCTCCCTCCTTTTTGTGCGACACAATTAACAGTCTCTGTCTCCGCCTAAACTGTCATTGACATGGCTGGCATCTGTCCTCTATTCTCTTGCACTGAGAGGCTAGTTCCAATGTGTGGGCTAGCGTTAGCCTGGCACCTTCCTCCAGAAACTTTCTGCACACAGTCTGATGTACATTTGCTAAGAATGGCATCCCTGATCTGATTCTCATTATCATCTGCAAAATCAGCGTCTCTTGCAGCCTGCCTAAGGTGAAAGCTAAATTGTTGTACAGTGTCACCTTCCTTTTGTGCAATTTTCTGAAATGTTTAGCTCTGATCGCGATGCCATAATCCATAACCATCCCCATGGTATGGCTAAGTGACAGGGACCAACCCACCCAAGGAAATGTTAGAAAATTGAAACTCATTTACTGCATTTTTATACAATAAAAAATCGCTATAATGCAATTTGGGGAACAGCAAGAACAAGCTAAATATACACCAGCCATCATCACCTTATTGCTGTACAGTAGCTACATTCACCTCAGTCAATAGGGGACTTAAAATTCTACAAACATGTCATACAATAATTAACTGCTACGCACTTGCTCAGCACTGGCAAACTGGCTCTAACCATAATATAAAGAGGAATGGGTGGCCCCGGTGCACAACTGAGCAAGAAGACAAGTACAGCTTCATTAAATAGTACCCTCAAAACACCAGGCTCAACGTCAACAGTGAAGAGGCAACTCCGGGATGCTGGCCTTCTAAGTGTCTGTGTTCTTTTTTGCCTATCTTAATCTTTTATTTTTATTGGCCAGGATGAGATATGGCTTTTTCTTTGCAACTCTGCCTAGAAGGCCAACATCCCGAAGTCCAGTCATCACTGTTGACTTTGAGAATGGTGTTTTGCCGGTACTATTTAATGAAGCTGCCAGTTGAGTACTTGTGAGGCGTCTGTTTCTTAAACTAGACACTCTAGTATAGTTTTAACTCAAGTTAAACAGCAGTTACCTAGCCAAAGCCATCTACTACAGACATCTTTACCTCTGCACTGTCACGCTGTTCTCTGAAGCTGCGTTAATGCCAGCCATACAAACAGCATTCCTTTCAGCTCCGCATTGTCCTAAAGTCAGCCCACTTATACCGCTAAACTGCATTTGATTGGAATGATTTTAGTAGCCTATTTTAAATTGTTACTATTGACCTTGGTTATGACAACTGCCATATCCAATTGACACCCCTGACCACCCCGGTCTCTGGTAGCGTCTAAAAACGATCCTGAACATCTGGTCCTGAGAGATGCAAAAGTAGAGTGTCAGTAATTAGTCCATTGATATCGGCATACAGTTCAAATTATTTTAGCCATCTTGTCCATCTTGGGTGTAGCTGGGTTGGAAAAACATGCAAAGTTTTGTATCTTGCTTTTCTCCATGCTAGCTAACCTTACCAAGCTTCTTCAAAAAACAACCTTTCTGATTAAACACATTGAAATTCGGTAATCCTTGTCTCCGTTGTTCTGTCTCCGTCTTAATACTTCATTAGACAGACTGAATTAAAACATAAATGAATCAAATAAGACTCAGACCGCATTACTGCATGCATGTCCACTTTACTGCATTCCACACAATGTGCATCTTTTTTTGTAGTTCCAGCATACCACACATCATGTAGTGATGTTATACATTAAGGATGCCTACAGGTGTCAAACCCAAACCCAGTATATGACAATTTCCACGTTGACAAGTGAGATAAGGGTGGAAGGAAACCAATGAGTGGTGAGAGAAGGGGCGGGGGAGTGTCTGTCGAGGCAGGGGCAGGGAAGGCAGGGAACATCAGAAAAGTTGAGTTAGGTTGACTGACTTGTTTAGGGTGGTGTGCGAGAAGGGTGGTCAGTAAATCAATGAGAGTGGTCAGGAGGGAGTTATTGAGAGGATTGATGAGAGTAGTGAGTGAGCTAGGGATGAGGGTGGTGACTGAATATATGAGGCTGGTGACGGAATTAAGTGAAATTCCGAGCGGAAAATTGGAGGGGGCACAAAGTATGTGAGGATGGCTTGGGGGTGGACAGAAGGGGGGCTAGGTCCCCTGCATGGAAATTGGAGGATTTAGAATTTTTCAAACACCTGAAACAGTTTTTTCACACAATCTTTATGCTTAATTTTATGGAAAGAATATCTATATTTTTCTGTAAATATAAGCATACGTCTTGAGCTGTCTGTATCCTCCTGACTGGCGCTTTTATTTTTTTAAGAAACTAAATATGCCTCTCTGCATCTGCTAAAATCTGTGTAAAAGATTGAAAGGAATGTGAGTCTTATTCTGTATATTTAGTAATTTTTTGTTTTTATAATGTCTACTAACCTTACCAGCAGGCATGCCAGCCATGATAGTTAGACAAGCTAGCTACTCTAACTTGATTGATAGCCTGAAATGGCTTCTTGGTAGCTAGTTATGAGATTGGGAACCTATCTGGGCTAGCTAAATCCAACTTCATGTGCACCTGTGTCCCCTATGGGCATGATGCATCTGAGATCGTGTGAATGTTGAATTCATAACACATTTGATAGCAAACTGACGCCTAGCTCTGTGGAACATCACTGCAATTTTACCTCTGTTGTTTTTAAAAGAGGGCACTATGGCTTTATGCTCCAACAGGTTTTATTCAGAATAGTTCTGAAATGTAAATTGTGATTCGCTCTGAGGACAATAGTTGTCAAGGTGTTCATTTTGGTGAAATGGCAACTATATTGTTTATGTCTTCATTTGAAGAATACCTTCGATAGCTTTTGGATTACTGTCAATTGGGATTCAGCTAGAATACGTTTATAACACTGACATAGACATAATTTAGCACCTCTTTGTCAAACAATATTTTAGTTTTGATATGATGAGTACCTGAAATCAAGTGTGAGATACAATCTGTTAATTCTGTTCACACTATTACCATCTCTGAGCGAAAGTATCTCCATGATCATGAGAAATGTGTCATCCTTTAAGATGTAGATGTAATTCCTGAAGTAACAACTAAAGTGTCTGAAATGACAGTTGTTTGCCATCACAATTTACATTTAAATGTGTTCAGGAAGTCTCAGGATTCGAGAATGAACCGACGATTGCTGCAGTGCAAGCTACAGTGCTCTCCGTAATTATTGGGACAGCAAAGAATTTTGGCCTCTTTTGGCTCTATACTCCAAAGGTTTGGATTTGAAATCAAACAATGACTATGAGGTAAACATGAAAATGTTCAACTTTAATTTGAGGGTATTTTCATCCATATCAGGTGAACTGTTTTGAACTTAAAGCACATTTTGTATGTAGTTCCCCTATTTTAGAGTACACGCACACACAATTGTACCTCCACACCCCTCCCCTAACAGCACATCTCAAAGGTTGTGTGTGATATTACAGCTACTTTCTGGTTGTCTCATTATGTTAGTACAGATTGGACCTGTTATATAAGCTACGGTGGCCCCAGAGCTACACACAGAACCCCAGCAGAGAGACAGAACCCAGTTAGTGGATCCTTCCTACCACCTGTCTGCTGATGGCATGTCTCAGTAACACTAGCTCAGTTCATCCCCATGGGGTACTGCCTGTTGGCTCCCTTCCCAAGCAGCCCTTTGTCTCTGTGTAATCACATCGTTCAGTAACCCAAAAACACTCCCTTTTTATTTTGAAGTTTTTGGAACCCAGTCTCTTGATGTGGTGCAATGCATAGCAGTTTAGAGTTATTCTCTTAAAAATAAAATGATCAAAAGAAAAATCCTATGTCACAACTGTATAGGCCTACTGTTTAAAATGAGATTTACAGCTCTGTATATTAAGAAAAAAAAGTTACATATTTTCCAACATAGAAATGGAAATAATCTATGAATGTCGTTGAACAGATAATTATGAAACTTATACACATACACATACACATAATGATGTACTTATACACATTAGTCTGTGGGGGTTGGTTTGACGATATAAGGTCAGCCTTATGGAGCACCCAGATGACAGGAGAGGATAAGGTAATGATTCCTGTTCTGTCTCTGAATTATTACTGAATTAGACGGACCAAATTAAACCCTAAATGAATCAAATAAGACTCAGAATGCATGACTGCATATATGTCCACTTTACTGCATGGCAGACAATGTGTATATTGTTCCGTAGTCCCAGAATATCACACATCAAGTAGTGATGTCATACATTAGAGATGCCCACAGGTGTCAAACCCAAACCCAGTACATGACATCTCTCCTTTTCTGGAAGATAAACGTTCAACTGTGATAACAAACCTAGGACTTGGGTAGCGGAATGACTTTAGCTTCCCTCAAGGCCTGAGGGCACACACTCCAGTAAGCTTAAATTGAATGTACAGGCTGAGCAGGAGGGTCCCCAGTGTTGACCCTTGGGGCACGCCCACGTCATAGGTGAGAGTGGGCGACATCTATTTTCTTACTCTCATGCACTGGGTTTTCTGCCTTCAGGGTATGATTTCATCCATCTCTAGGCATTGGGGGAAATGTTGAGTTTTGTGATGAGAACTTCATGGTTAACAGTATCAAAGGCTTTCCTAGAAACACAGCCCCAACAATGCCCCCTTTGTCCATCTTGGACGGCACATTTTCAAGAAGAAAGCAGTTGGCAGTTTATGTGGAGTGTTTTGCTCTGAAGCCAAACTGCATGGAGGGTAATGTGAAGGGGCTGTTGTTGAAGTGGGCAATCAGTTGCTCTGCTGCACACTTTTCAGCAACCTTAGACAACAGAGGTGGTATACTAATGGCCCTGTAATTACTCACGTCAGCAGGGTCATCTGATTTAAAGATGGGTGTTTTTATGGCTGACTTCAAGACCATTGGAAACACCCCCTGACCAATAAATGTGTTGGTGACCTTAGTAATTGGGCCAGTGAGTGAGTCTTTGTAGTTTTTAAGAAAGGTAGAGTCCAGCCAAAACACATCTTTGGCTTTAGAGATCTTTAGTGAACTAATCACTTTGTTCACCTCTGACTCAGAAACCTCCCTTATGGTGAAAACGGGTTGAGTGTCATTCACTGGCACTGATCCCAAGAAACCAGTGGAGGGGTTTTGTGTCAGTACCTTGACAGAGTCAACAAAGTTGGAATTTAAGGTTGTTGCTATTTAGACTGCATCCTATGTAAGACAGTCGTTAACTTTGATTCCTAGTATTTTTGCAGTGTTACTATGTTCTTTCCTGTTAACTTTTTTAGATTCTCCCAGATGTGTGTTGATAAAAAAAAGTTTGCCTTGGCTTGTATGATTTCTTGGTAAACCTACATCTGTCGTGCTCTAATTTGGACTTTAGGGCTGATTTTGGACATGATCTCATTCTTTCATCAGTTTCCAGATTTCTCCATTTAGCCAAGGAAGAGTCGCTTTTGGCCAGGTTTGAATCTGATTTGCTTTGTGGTTTGAAAAACATGACTTTCAGCTTCCACATTTGTATAGGACAGAAGATCATTCCAGTTATTTCCCTTAATTGCATTTTCAAATAATTTAATTCACCCTTAATTATGCTGAGCTGACCAAGCTTTCCAACAATAAAGAGGTTAATAGACTTAAAAAGCTTTCTGGCTATGACTATCAGATTATGGTCAGACAGCCCAGTAACCATATTGAACAATTTAGTCTCTCTCTCTGAACACCAGCTCAATCTGTGCTTTAGAATAACAAGTCAGGTTTCCTACAAGACATATATAATTAACAATTCTCCCATTAAGACTACCTCGTTTCCAAAATCACATTCCCTAAGCAAAAAAAAAAAAAAAAAACTTTTGGCGCAAGGTTTCTCCCTCATCTTTTGATTGAAGAGTATGTTGGCGGGACTCTGTATCCTGTGGAGGCATGGTCTATGCACTTGTACACAGCCATATACTTTCTTAGTAAAGTTTCCAGTCCAGACCTTCTGTCTGTGCGATTCTGAACCTTTTCATCAGTGATGCATTTTGGCGCTCAACCTTTCTGTTGGTCCGTTTGGTGTTGTTTTCAGGTATGTGATTCCATTGCTTTCACAATATACTTCCCATTCAGTAGATTTGACTTGAGGGCCTCGGTCAGATTTACAGGTCACAGCACAGGCAGTCCATGTCTACTAAAATATTGCTTCACAACTGTCAATCACCTTGTCTGTTGTTTATCGATTTCAGCATGTCATACTCATAGTAGCAGCTATAATAGTCTACCACAACTAGTACAGAGTGCCCTGTTGGCAGGGGATGGTAAGTCCATGGCTACATCCTACCAGAGACCTTCAGGTAATGGTGTAGAGCACAGTGGGTCTTGTGCGTCAGGTCTGGCTACTGTTTGACAACCGTGGCTTCCCTTTCGATGCCAGGCTACCAAACCTTGGTTCCTATGCCTTGCTGGTGCAAGTGTTTGTGCATGTCGTGCCTGTGGCAGCACTGTGTGTTCTGCGTACAACTAGATATCCAACTACACATTCACTCTCTACTGGGGCATAAGCTTTACAGTTCTTAAAAGGTCCACTTGCAATAGCATTACATACCTTCCTCAGCTCTGGGCCTTTGGCTGAGGCTTCCATTACCTCTCTGGAAGTCAGTGCTTTGGCTGTTGCGCTCACTGCAACAAGCCTCACATAGTCATCTGATCTGTGTGAGTGTTTTTCCGGCTGTGCTGTCATTCCAATCAGGCAGCTTCTCACCTTTGATATGTTCTCTGGCTCCCTGGCCCTCATCACAGCTCATACTCTGTCTGCTGTCGGTCCGATGCCTTTGGACTCATCTACTGTTGGGATAGGATAACGTTCCCTGACAATAGCCTGGTTTGCTCGTCTCATGTCTAAGCATATTCGTATCTCATCATTTGCCTTTGGTACAACGACCAAATGGGCTCACCTTTGGGTCAATGTGCAGACTAATCTGTTTTGTTTTTAGTTTTCGCACTCCCTGGAACACTTGTGGGTACTGCTGTTGTAGTGACTGCTTGGTGTCTGTCATCAGCACTTATTCTCAGAACCCCCAGTTTCATGGCTGTGTCTTTGCCCAGGAGTGGTTCTGCATTTCCTTGGATTACAATGAACTCTGGTTGATCAGTTCTACTTCTTTTTGTGATTTCACATTTGAATGCACCCTTTGAATACAGTTTTCACTCTGTCTGAGGGACATACAGTGGCTTGCGAAAGTATTGGCATTTTTCCTATTTTGTTGCCTTACAACCTGGAATTAAAATAGATTTTTCTGGGGTTTGTATCATTTGATTTACACAACATGCCTACCACTTTGAAGATAAACCATTTTTTATTGTGAAACAAACAAGAAATAATAAAAAAAATGTAAAACTTGAGCGTGCATAACTATTCACAAGTCAATACTTTGTAGAGCCACCTTTTGCAGAAATTACAGCTGCAAGTCTCTTGGGGTATGTCTCTATAAGTTTAGCACTTCTAGCCACTGGGATTTTTTCCCATTCTCGAGGCAAAACTGTTCCAGCTCCATCAAGTTGGATGGGTTCCACTGGTGTACAGCAATCTTTAAGTCATTCCACAAATTGTCAATAGGATTGAAGTCTGGGCTTTGACTAGGCCATTCCAAGACATTTAAATGTTTCCGCTTTGTCACGTAGAGTAGGCCAGAAGGCTATACTGGAAAACCTGACCTCTATCAAAATAAAAATATGGCGGAGCCGCAAAAGTTCTTCTGTGCAAGGGTGTTCATTTACAAAGTGATTCCGGAACAAAAACAACAGTACTGGCCATCCATAGAGGAGTTCGAATGGCGAGAAACCTGTCGATGCCTGAGGCACCTCCCTGTAAGCAAAAAGCAGAAAGGGTAACCACTTATCCCAGTCTTTACCAGTGTCAGCCACAAACTTCCTCAGCATGTTTTTGAGCATTTGATTGAATCTCTCTACGAGCCCATCCGTTTGGGGTTGGTAGGGAGTGGTTCTCAAGCCTTTAACTTCTTTGAGATAGGGGGCGCTCTTTTAATTTTTGGATAAAAAACGTTCCCGTTTTAAACAAGATATTTTGCCACGACAAGATGCTTGACTATGCATGTAATTGACAGCTTTGGGAAGAAAAAACTCAGACTTTTCCAAAACTGCAAAGATATTATCTGTGAGTGCCCCAGAACTAATGCTACAGGCGAAACCAAGATGAAATTTCATACAGGAAATGGTCCAGATTTTGAATGCCCTGTGTTCCAATGTCTCCTTATATGGCTGTGAATGCGCCAGGAATGAGCCTGCACTTTCTATCATTTCCCCAAGGTGTCTGCAGCATTGTGACGTATTTGTAGGCATATCATTGGAAGATTGACCATAAGAGACTACATTTACCAGGTGTCCGCCCGGTGTCCTCCGTTGAAATTATTGCGTAATCTCCAGGCACGTGCATGTTTCCATTTTGAAGAGAGGAGAAACTAAACTGCCAGGAGTGACTTATCATCGAATAGATATGTGAAAAACACCTTGAGGATTGATTCTAAACAGCGTTTGCCATGTTTCTGTCGATATTATGGAGTTAATTTGGAAAAAATGTAATGACTGAATTTTCGGGGGGTTTTCTCAGCCAAACGTGATGAACAAAACGGAGCGACTTGTCCTACACAAATCATCTTTTTGGAAAAACTGAACATTTGTTATCTAACTGAGAGTCTCCTCATTGAAAACATCTGAAGTTCTTCAAAGGTAAATTATTTTATTTGAATGCTTTTCTTGTTTTTGTGAAAATGTTGCATGCTGAATGCTAGGCTTAATGCTATGCTAGGCTATCAATACTCTTACACAAATGCTTGTTTAGCTATGGTTCAAAAGCACATTTTGAAAATCTGAGATGCCAGTGTTGTTAACAAAAGGCTAAGCTTGAGAGCTAATATATTTATTTCATTTCATTTGCGATTTTCATGAATAGTTAACGTTGCGTTATGGTAATGAGCTTGAGGCTATAAATAGGATCCCGGATACGGGATTGCTCGTCGCAACAGGTTGAAGCCAGCTGTTGGTGGAGTTGAACCATCAGTCGCGAGGTGAAGTTTGTCCCTTGAAGTTTGTCACTTGGTCCGTCAGGATTTCATCTGGGATTCCTACATGAGAGAAGAGCTGAAGAAGAGCACTGATTATTTTTGGAGTTGTTATGGAACGGAGTGGGAAGGCTTCTGGGAACCGGGCGGCATAGTCACAGATCACCAATATATACTTGTAACCTGAGCTACTCTTCTCCAAGTGTCCAACAATGTCCATTGCAATTCTCTTGAATGGGGTAGAGATAACTGGCAGTGAACATAGAGGAGCCTGGTCAGACATACAGACAGCACTGGGTTTCTGGCACGTGGGGCATGATTTGCAGTAGGTTTGTACATCAGTATACATGGAGGGCCAAAAGAAACGGGAGCCTAAGATAGGTCTTATGTTGCCCTAGATGACCTGCCCATGGAACTGTATGTGCAAGGTTGAGAACAAGTCATCTACAGGTAGATGGCACCACCAACTTCCTGCAATCTGCCTCTGACCCAAGGTAGAGTATGTGGTTGTCTACCATGTAAATCCACCCACATGAAGATTGACTGTCCCCAGCTAAGGCCTTGTCAAACAAACATTTGAAGGTTGCGTCAGACTTCTGCAGCGTAGCAAAATTTTGCGGAACATCCCATTGCACCTCAATGACAGGGAACTGCCGGTGTCAATCATTGCAGTAAGACATTTACCATTCACTGTTACATGTACCAAGCCTGACCCTTCCCGAGTCTGTCTATTCTGAACACCATCCCCCTCTCTGGGTACATAACAGTAACCTGAGAGCTTGGGTTTACGTAGCGGACACATTGAAGCTTTGTGCCCCTGCTGCCGGCAGTAAAAACAGGTCAGAGCGAAATGCTTGATCCCTTACCTCCCTCCTCCCAGAGACATAACCCCCCAGACTTACCTCCACCATCTCTGGCGTCTCTGATGTCCCTTGTGTCTCTGAGACTCCTTGGAGCGGGTGCTGCAGGTCGTGGTTGGCCCCCTTTACGTGCATTAAGGTACTGCAGTGCAAGCTTGGCTGCCATAAGCCTGTTCTTGGGCTCGTGCTCTCGGACCCATGTCGTGTGGTAGAACTTGTAGAAGTTGCTCGAGGATGATGACCTCACCGATTTTGTCCTGTGTCTTCTCCTCCGGTCGAACCCATCATCGGCAGATACTCTTAAGGCGTCGATGCAGCTCTGAAGAGTTGACGGTAGATCTCCGTGGAGATTTCTAACTTCACCAGCAGCGCCACCTTCAAGCCCTTGTAGACGTTGGACAGCCCCTCATCCATTGCTGTGTAAGCCTCTAAGGCCTTGCCCGTGAGCAATGGAACAAGCCTGTAGGCCCACTCTACCTCCGGCCACTGCGACGTCTTGGCCATGTGCTCAAACCTCAGCAGGTAAGTTTCAATGTCCTCCGCCTGCTGGTATGAGGGCATCTTTCGCTCCTTCCTCAGGAATGCTGGAAGATGGACGTTACTGGACTGGTCTCCTGGTACTGGGGCTGGCCTCATTACTGCTTGGGGAGCCTGCTGTGGAGTTGAAGTCCCTGCTGCGTCAAGCCTTTGTCGTCCTGGTGTTGGCAGACTCAATCTTGGGCTCTCACTGACGAGTTCCGCTTGGTGAGGACCTGTGAGGATAGATTGGCGTAGGCCCTGGAACTCCTGCTTGAGGTCTTCGTGCCTCCTCTCAAGGCAGGTGAAAAGTTGCTGGAAAAGGGTTACCATTGTTGGGTGTGGTTCTGGTCCCCCAACTGCTCCTTCAGTCAGTTGGTCTTTTATGACTGTATCTGCTGGTTCAACCGGTAGCTCAAACTGTTCTGGTTGTGTTTGGCCCCTTGGTCGGGCTCCTAGTTTCTCATAATTAACCTCTTCTTCACCAGACGATTCCATAGTATTCCACCCCGTTTCAACTTCAGATACCTTTTCTGACAGTTGATGCTGCTGCTGAGAACGCAGTCCTGTACGCATTCCTTTACCTCTCTTGTTGGAATTCACTGATTTGCGGTGCACCAAACTTTAAATGAACATGATGTTGGGGAGCTATTTTGCAACAAATCTCTAACCTTACCATTTCTTAGCGATTGTTGTGTTTTTCAACCTTTGCTCTTGAAATACCAAACCAATTTTAACTTTCACAATGATCTCTGAAAAATGAGTGTTACGAAGGTAGTAAGAGTTCATCCTGAGCCTCTCTTTCCCAGGGGGTGGCTAGGGTGAATCACACACTAGATTAGTTCCTTTGTGTTTTAAATAGCTGGTTTAATATTAAAGTATTAATTTGCTATGATAATGTACTCCTCAGTGTAGTCATTCTTATTGAGGAATGGGATAGGTATAATGAATTACTGGTGCATTAGTAATACAGTATCAAAGCTTGAATTATTAATTACACACCGTCCTGCCGAGGGTTTTTACGAGAGTTGCTGAAGAGCAGAGTAATAGCACTTTAGACTCAGTGAGATATGTTGGAATAGTTGGTTGATCTGGGGGCATGTTAATGTGAAATGGGATAGCAGGCACTTTTATCGAAGGCATCACACCCACTGAACTCTGATGTTACAAGCACCACGCTCTAACCAACTGAGCCATCAGAAGCACAATGTGTCAGGGTGTGTGAGTCTGGCGCCTGTTTACAGTATTCTGAGTGTGTTTGTGGGCCTGCATAATGCCTGTATCGGGGCCACAGTGGGCATGGATGCATTGATTTCACAGGGATCTTTCTTTTTCTCTCTGAAAAGGAGCAGATAGCAGGAATATGAGCAAGGGAGATGAGTGGCAAAGTGAGTGGAATTGAGCTAGCCATGTAACTGGCTTCCACACTGTCATCTCTGTAATTGAGTCCAATCATGATAACAGTGTCTTGGATTGATTCAACACTCCCCCATCCAACCCCCCCATCAGCCACATTAGGTCAATGGGCTAGGTGAGCCTATTATCATCATGCTCTTTACTGATACCCATCATTCAGGCTACACACAGGTTGATTCTATCATCCATGGTTTTCAGATAAATCTGTTTGAGCACGTGCCTGTGTGCGAGCATATGAGAGAGAGTGAGGGAAAGAGAAAGAGAGGAGAGAACGAGAAAGAGAGACTACCAGAATGACCAGAACATATTTATAGGCTCTACACTGACTGAGAAACAGAGATCAAATTAAGGTGTTTTTATACATTTTTCTCTGCTCCACATATTCCGTAAATTCCATTGGAGGTAATAACAGAAATCATCTTGAAAGCTAGCTTTCCCCTTTCTCTCTTTCCCTTTCTCTCTCTCGCTCTCTCTCTCTCTCTCTGTCTCTGTGTGACATTTAAGATTTAACAGTCATTTATGAGTTGTCCACAACTGTCTCTGATATTTGGTATTTCAAACTTGAAATCCAACAAATGAGATACTTAGCATTCTCTGAGAGCGTTATCTGGAATGAGGCTGGTAAGAGAAGACTCAATCACAATCTCTTACGAGTGTCATCAGCGCCCATAAACAACCCACCATATGTCACTCCAAGATAAATCACGGTTTCAATTCTGAGCCTCTATCAAAACAGACAGTAGCCTATATTTCAGTCATCCTAAGAACGTTGAGAGGGGGGTATTTCTGTGCACTCTGAATGGGAAAGTTGAAATGCGGTTGGATGTCTTGTCAAACCTCAAATTTATCCCTATAATGCATTATGTAAATCAGTTAATCTCCTGGGCTGGTTAATGTGATATATTGGTCCACTGTCTGCTGACGTAGTCTGTTTGAGAAGCATCTGCCAAATGTGATAGTTACTTGTGAATTGTTGTTTTTATGAACTTTTTTCAAAACTGATACTTTCAGTACTACTACTGTATGTTGAGGTTTTGTAGATGCTATTTTGCTGTCTGTGCTTACTGCAGTAGGAAAAAGTGCATCCAAAATGATGAGTTTCTTTTGCACTAATCTACCAATACAAACCTCCCAGATGAACTGCTAAAAGACAAGGCAGATACTGACCTCTGGTGGTGTGATGCCTATAGAGCCTACTTCTCTTGGGGCGTGACAGCTTTTTAGTGTAAGGACATCGCTGCATAGTGGCATTTACCACCAATGGTGAAATTGGTTGAATGTGATAATCAAAAGCACCAACTACTCTCAAAATGTCCATGTTGATGTGAATTTGTCCTTTTGGCAAATCAGATTTGATTTGTCATTACATAGGCCTTATTTCAGGATAACTACCAGTAGAATAACATGTTCCATAACATAATAATTGAATAACAGTATGTTATATTGGACAGTACCCCCCCTGCCACTCGGCGTCCCACCTGGGTGAGGCTGACCGGCCGGCCAAGGCGTGACAGCCCGACGAACCAGCAGGGGCGTGGGAGCCCGGTGAAAAGGCTGAGGTGTGACAGCCTGATGATCCCGCTGGAATGTGGGAGCCTGATGAGCCGGCTGAAGCATAGACACCTGGTGAGCTGGCTGAGGTGTAAAACCAGGCGGTGATACAGTCGACAGGATGCTCTCGATTGTGCATCTGTAGAAGTTTGTGAGTGCTTTTGGTGACAAGCCGAATTTCTTCAGCCTCCTGAGGTTGAAGGGGTGCTGCTGCGCCTTCTTCACGACGCTGTCTGTGTGGTTGGACCAATTCAGTTTGTCCGTGATGTGTATGCCGAGGAACATAAAACTTACTACCTTCTCCACTACTGTCCCATCGATGTGGATAGGGGGGTACTCCCTCTGCTGTTTCCTGAAGTACACAATCATCTCCTTGGTTTTGTTGACGTTGAGTGTGAGGTTATTTTCCTGACACCACACTCCGTGGGCCCTCATCTCCTCCCTGTAGGCCGTCTCGTTGTTGATAATAAAGCCTACCACTGTAGTGTCGTCCACAAACTTGATGATTGAGTTGGAGGCGTGCATGGCCACGCAGTCATGGGTGAACAGGGAGTACAGGAGAGGGCTCAGAACGCACCCTTGTGGGGCCCCAGTGTTGAGGATCAGCGGGGTGGAGATGTTGATACCTACCCTCACCACCTGGGGGCGGCCCGTCAGGAAGTCCAGTACCCAGTTGCACAGGGCAGGGTCGAGACCCAGCTTGGAGGGTACAATGGTGTTAAATGCTGAGCTGTATTCGATGAACCGCATTCTCACGTAGGTATTCCTCTTGTCCAGATGGGTTAGGGGAGTGTGCAGTGTGGTTGAGATTGCATAGTCTTTGGACCTATCTGGGCAGTAAGAAAATTGGAGTGGCTCTAGGGTCTCAGGCAGGGTGGAGGTGATATGGTCCTTGACTAGTCTAGGTCACTGTCTGTTCAATGAGTTCTCATGGGGAAACAATATTTCTTCTGCACGTTTTTGCAGTTCCTTCCGCTTCCACTGGATGTCACCAGTCTTTGGAATTTGGTTGAGGTTATTCCTTTGTGCAATGAAGAAGTACGGCCATCTTGAAAAAGGGTAACACTGTTGAGAGTTGGGCAAGAATAGAAAAGTAGCGTTAGTTTCCTCTCGTCCTCTATTGAAAACAGATAGACCCGCCTTCAATTTGATCGATTATTAATGCGTAAAAATAGCTAAAGTTGACTTACAAAAGTATTTTGAAATGTTTTGGCAAAGTTTACAGGTAACTTTTGAGATATTTTGTAGTGACTGCGCAAATTGGAAGCTGTTTTTTTCTGTATCAAATGCGCCAAATAAATGGACATTTTGGATATATATGGACAGAATTATTCGAACAAATGGACCATTTGTGATGTTTATGGGACATTTTGGAGTGCCAACAAAAGAAGCTCGTCAAAGGTAAGGCATGATTTATATTTTATTTCTGCGTTTTGTGTAGCGCCTGCAGGGTTGAAATATGCTACTCTCTTTGTTTACTATTGTGCTATCATCCGATAGTAGCATCTTATGCTTTTGCCGAAAAGCCTTTTTAAAATCTGACATGTTGGCTGGATTCACAACGAGTGTAGCTTTAATTTAGTATCTTACATGTGTGATTTAATGAAAGTTTGATTTTTATATAATTTTATTTGAATTTGCCGCTCTGCATTTTCCCTGGCTTTTGGCCAAGTGAGACGCTACTGTCCCCCTATCCTAGAGAGGTTATCAAACAGATTACCGACCATTTCGAATCCCACCGTACCATCTCCAATATGCAATCTGGTTTCAGAGCTGGTCATGGCTGCACCTCAGTCACGGTCAAGGTCCTAAACGATGTCATAACCGCCATCGATAAGAGACATTACTGTGCATCCATATTCTTTGACCTGGCCAAGGCTTTCGACTCTGTCAATAACCACATCCTCATCGGCAGACTCAACAGCCTTGGTTTTTCAAATGATTGCTTCGCCTGGTTCACCAACTACTTCTCTGATAGAGTTCAGTGTGTCAAATCGGAGGGCCTGTTGTCCGGACCTCTGGAAGTCTCTATGGGGGTGCCACAGGGTTCAATTCTCGGACCGACTCTCTTCTCTGTATACATCAATGTCGCTCTTGCTGCTGGTGATTCTCTGATCCACCTCTACGCAGACGACACCATTCTGTATACCTCTGTCCTTTCTTTGGACACTGTGTTAACTAACCTCCAGACGAGCTTCAACTTCTCTTAAATGCAAGTAAAACTAAATGCATGCTCTTCAGCGATCGCTGCTCGCACCTGCCCGCCCGTCCAACATCACTACTCTGGACTGTTCTGACTTAGAATATGTGGAAAATTACAAATACCTAGGTGTCTGGTTAGACTGTAAACTCTCCTTCCAGACTCACATTAAACATCTCCAATTCAAAATTAAATCTAGAATCCGCTTCCTATTTCCCAACAAAGCATTCTTCACTCATGCTGCCAAACATACCCTCTTAACCTCTTCAGACTCTAGGGGCAGTATTTCATTTTTGGATAAAAAGACGTGCCCGTTTTAAGCGCAATATTTTGTCACGAAAAGATGCTCGACTATGCATGGAATTGATAGCTTTGGAAAGAAAACACTGACGTTTCCAGAACTGCAAAGATTTTCACTGTGAGTGCCCTAGAACAAAATCTTCAAGCAAAACCAAGATGTTTCTGCAACCAGGAAATGAACAGGATTTCTGAGGCTACGTTTTGCATTATCTCCTTATATGGCTGCGAATGCGACAGGAATGAGCCTACCCTTTCTATCGTTTCCCCAAGGGGTCTGGAGCATTGTGACGTATTTGCAGGCATATCGTTGGAAGATTGACCATAATAGACTACATTTGCCAAGTGTCCGCACGGTGTCCTGCGTGGAAATTGGTGCGCAAAACTCAGCTGCTGGTATTTTTCCATGGGATTCTGAGAAAAAACATGCTTCCACGAACGGCATATCAATGAAGAGATATTTGACAAAACACCTTGAGCATTGATTCAAACAACGTTTGCCATGTTTCGGTCGATATTATGGAGTTAATTCGGAAAAAAGTTTGACGTTTAGGTGACTGAATTTTCGGTTCGTTTCGGTAGCCAAATGTGTAGTAACAAAACGGAGCGATTTGTCCTACACAAAAAATCTTTCAGGAAAAACTGGACATCTGCTATGTAACTGAGAGTCTCCTCATTGAAACATCTGAAGTTCTTCAAAGGTAAATTATTTTATTTGATTCCTTTGCTGGTTTTTGTGAATATGTTGCGTGCTAAATGCTACGCTAAATGCTAAGCTAGCCATCAACACTCTTACACAAATGATTGATTTTCTATGGTTCAAAAGCACATTTTGAAAATCTGAGATGACAGTGTTGTTAAGAAAAGGCTAAGCTTGAAAGCAGGCATATTTATTTCATTTCATTTGCGATTTTTAGAAATCGTTAACGTTGCGTTATGGTAATGAGCTTGAGGCTGTAGTCACGATACCGGATCCGGGATGGCTCGGCGCCAGAGGTTAAAACTGACCATCCTACCGATCCTCAACTTCGGCTTTTACACCTGCATTGCTTGTTGTTTGGGGTTTTAGGCTGGGTTTCTGTACAGCACTTTGAGATATCAGCTGATGTACGAAGGGCTATATAAATACATTTGATTTGATTTGATTTTTGATTAGCTTCCAACACTCTACTCAACAAATTGGATGCAGTCTATCACAGTGCCATCTGTTTTGTCACCAAAGCCCCATATACTACCCACCACTGCAAGCTGTACGCTCTCGTTGGCTGGCCCTCGCTTCATACTCGCCGCCAAACCCATTGGTTCCAGGTCATCTACAAGTTTCTGTTAGGTAAAGCCCCGCCTTATCTCAGCTCACTGGTCACCATAGCAGCACCCACCTATAGCACGCTCTCCAGCAGGTGTAACTCACTGGTCACACCCAAAGCCAATTCTTCCTTTGGCCGCCTTTCCTTCCAGTTCTCTGCTGCCAATGACTGGAACAAACTGCAAAAATCACTGAAGCTGGAGACTCATATCTCCCTCACTAGCTTTAAACACCAGCTGTCAGAGCAGCTCACAGATCAATGCACCTGTACATAGCCCATCTGTAAATCGCCCATCCAACTACCTCATCCCTATAATGTATTTTTTATTTATCTTGCTCCTTTACACCCCAGTATCTCTACTTGCACATTCATCTTCTGCACGTCTACCATTCTATTGTTTAATTGTTATATTGTAATTACTTCGCCACCATGGCCTATTTATTGCCTTAGCTCCCTTATCCTACCTCATTTTCACACTGTACATACTTTCTCTACTGTATTATTAACTGTATGTTTGTTTATTCCATGTGTAACTCTGTGTTGTTGTCACAACTTCCATCGAATTAATTTCCTCTCCTTGTTCGGGCGGCGTTCGGCGGTATCGGTTTTCTAGCCATCGTTAATCCACGTTTCATTTTCCATTTGTTTTGTCTTGTTTTCCTACACACCTGGTTTCCATTTCACTCATTAATTGTTGTGTATTTTACTCTCTGTTTCCCCCCATGTCTTTGTTTGTTGTAAGTGCTTGTGAACATGTTAACTGGTGTGCATCGTGTTATTGTACCCATATTCTGTTGTATTTTCATGCCGTTTGCTCTCCTGCGTCTGACTTCCCTGCCACCAGTTACGCAACCCCTTGACAGAATTCCACACCACCCATATGTAGTCAGCAGGAGCAGGTGCCACTGGTATAAGGGTCGATGAGCGCGTCCAGGAGCAAGGGGCAATGATCCACCATCTCAGCGCCGCCATGGACCGCGTTGGCCAAACCATGGACTGCTGGGAGAGACAGGGAGTTCCTCCAGCGCCTCCCCCAGCACAACCAGGGCCTCTACTACTCACCTCACCTTCACCCGGTCCCAGTGGGATTCGACTCGCCCTTCCCCGGGAGTACGATGGGACGGCTGCACGCTGCCAGGGTTTCCTATTGCAGCTAGAGCTATACCTGGCAATTGTCCACCAGGCTCCTTCGGGCCTCCTTCGTGAGCGGGTGTCCTCCCTCGTCTCGTGCCTCTCAGGGAAAGCCCTGGAGTGGGCCAACTCGGTGTGGGTAGAAGGAGACACGGCGCTGGACCATTTAGAGAATTTCACCCGCCCGAGGGTAGAGCGGAGGGTGAACGTCTCTACCATCTGAGGCAGGGGACGAGGAGCATCCAGGAGTTCGCCATGGACGTTCGGACCCTGGCCTCCGGCGCGGGATGGAGCGACAGGGCCCTGATCGACCACTATCGCTGAAATTTGCGCGAGGACGTCCATCGGGAGTTGGCCTGCGGGGACACCACCCTCACCTTCGACCAGCTGGTGGACCTGTCTATTCGGTTGGATAACCTGCTGGCTACCCGCGGATGTCCAGAGCGGGGTCTGTTGGCTCCATCCTCCAGCACCACCGCTCCGATGACCATGGAGCTGGGAGGTGCTGTGCGCAGGGAGACTGGAGGAGGGTCTGTCTCGTGCACCATCTGTGGCCACAGAGGTCACACTGCTGATCGGTGTCGGGTTGGTTCCTCTGGGGATCTAAGCAGTAGGCAGGGCACTCTGGTGTCACCCCAGGTGAGCCGGCACCATTCTCACCCAGAGCCCTCTGTTGCACACATGTTTTTGTATGTCACTTTTCCTGAATTTTAGCCACATTCCCAGCATAAGGCGCTCGTCAATTCAGGGCCAGCTGGGAATTTTATAGACAAATCGTTCACCCATAGTTTAGGGATACCCTTTGTTCCCTTGGCTGTGCCCTTCCCCGTTCACGCCTTAGACAGTCGACCATTGGCAACTCAATTACAACCCCCTGTCGATGGGGTGGTGTGATAAATCTCCTGGTAGACGCCACACTTCCCAGGAGTCATGTGTATCCCCTGCCACAGGCGGAGATGGCGGCTATGGAAATATGTCTCCGAATCCCTGCATCCTCCACTTCACCCACCTCCTCAAGTTTATTTTTTGTGAAGAAGAATTAGGGAGATCTGCGCCCGTGTATTGACTATCGAGGTCTAAACTAGATCACTGTGAGGTACAGTTACCCACTACCTCTCATAGCCACAGAGATTGAGTCAATGCACGGGGCGTGCTTCTTCACCAAACTAGATCTCAGGAGCGCTTACAATCTGGTGAGTACAAGTGGAAGATGGCTTTCAGTACTACCTCAGGGCATTATGAGTACCTCGTCATGCCTTACGGGTTGTTGAATGCTCCATCATTCTTCCAAGCCTTCGTAGACGAGACTGTCAGGGACCTGCACGGGCAGGGTGTAGTGGTGTATATTGATGACATTCTGATATACGCACCGAGCATGTGTTCATGGTGCGTAACGTGCTTGGTCATCTGTTGGAGCATGGCCTGAACGTCAAGGCTGAGAAATGCCTGTTCTTCCAACAGTTCGTCTCCTTCCTAGGGTACCGCACTCCCACCTCAGGGGTGGAGATGGAGAGTGATCGCATTTCAGCCATGCGTAATTGGCCGACTCCCACCACGGGTAAAGGAGGTGCAGCGGTTTCTAGGGATTGCCAATTACTACCGGAGGTTTATCCAGGGTTTTGGTCAGGTAGCGGCTCCCATTACCTCACCTCTGACGGGGGGACCGATACGTTTGCAGTGGTCGGCTGAGGCGGACAGGGCTTTTGGTCACCTGAGGGCTCTGTTTACCTCGGCTCCCATGCTGGCCCATCCATATCCCTCTTTGATGTTCATAGTGGAGGTGGACGCGTCCGAAGCTGGGATAGGAGCCGTGCTCTCTCAGCGCTCGGGTACACAACCAAAGCTCCGCCCCTGTGCCTTCTTCTCGAAGAAACTAAACCCGGCAGAGCGAAACTATGATGTGGGGGACCGGGAGCTGTTGGCTGTCGTCAAGGCTCTGAAAGCGTGGAGACATTGGCTTGAGAGGGCGAAACACCCTTTTCTCATCTGGACTGAACACCGCAAACTGGAGTACATCCGGGCGGCGAGGAGACTGAACCCTCGCCAGGCAAGGTGGGCCATGTTTTTCACCTTCTCTTACAGACCAGGTTCCCAGAACGCCAAGGCAGACACACTGTCCCGGCTGTATGACACATGGATCCCACCCCCATACTCCCGGCCTCCTGCCTGGTGGCGCCGGTAGTGTGGGAGCTGGATGCAGACATTGAGCAGGCGCTACGTGCAGAGCCCACTCCCCTCCAGTGTCCCGCTGGGCATTGGTACGTTCCGTCTGCTGTCCATGACCGGCTGATCTATTGGGCCCACACATCACCCTCCTCCGGTCATCCAGGCATCGGTTGGGCGGTGCGCTGTCTGAGTGGGAAGTACTAGTGGCCCACTTTGGCTGAGGACGTGAGGGTTTATGTTTCCTCCTGCTCGGTGTGCGCCCAGTGTAAGGCTCCTAGGCACCTGCCCAGAGGTAAGCTAAATGTGCTAAATGCTAACGCTAAATGCTAAGCTAGCTATCACCACTCTTACACAAATTATTGATTTTCTCTGGTTCTAAAGCATATTTTGAAAATATGAGACGACAGGATTGTTAAGAAAAGGATAAGCTTGAGAGCAGGCATATTTATTTCATTTCATTTGCGATTTTTAGAAATCGCTAACGTTGCGTTATGGTAATGAGCTTGAGGCTGTAGTAACGCGACCGCATGCGGGATGGGGCGGACTATGAGGTTAACTTTGTTTATGGCACTAAGCTTCACAGTTGTTTTTTCGTTTGTTGTTTTGTTGGCGACATTTTGAAATAAAAAGGAAAATGTACGCTCACAACACTGAACATTGGTCTTCTTCCAGCAATGGCCGTGACAGTTATATTGGGTTACCTTAAGGTCATGTAGGTAGGTATCTGAAAACCTACTTATTCAAAGAGAATCTTGATTAATAAAACAAAATAAAATTGTATTAGTCACATGCGCCGAATACAACAATTTAGTTTACTTGTTAGCTACCTACAGAAATAGCTAGCGAGAATAAAGTGTTATTAACAAATAAACATTAATTAAAAGACTTAAAAGCAATACAGAAAAAGTTGTCCTTACAGTGAAATGCTTACTTACAAGCCCCTACCCAACAATGTAGTTTAAAAATAAAATTAACAAAGTAACAAAGTCACAAGTAATTAAAGAACAGTAGTAAAATAACAATAGCAAGACTATATACAGGGGGGTACCGGTACAGAGTCAATGTGCGGGGGCACCAGTTAGTCGAGATAATTGAGATAATATGTACATGTAGGTATAGTTATCAAAGTGACTATGCATAGATGATAACAGCAGAGAGTAGCAGCAGTGTAGAAGACAGGAGGGGGGGGGGGGCAATGCAAATAGTCTGGGTATCCATTTGATTAGATGTTCAGGAGTCCTATGACTTGGGGTAGAAGCTGTTTAGAAGCCTCTTTGACCTAGACTTGGCTATCCGGTACCACTTGCCATGTGGTAGCAGAGAGAACAGTCTATGACTAGGGTGGCTGGAAGCTTTGACAATTTTTAGGGCCTTCCTCTGACACCGCCTGGTATAGAGGTTCTGGATGGCAGGAAGCTTTGCCTCAGTGATGTACTGGGCCGTACGCACTGCCCTCTGTAGTGCCTTGAGATAGGAGGCCGAGCAGTTGCCATACCAGGCAGTGATGCAACCGATGGTGCAGCTGTAGAACCCTTTGAGGATCTGAGGACCCATGACAAATATTTTTAGTTTCCTGAGGGGCAATAGGCTTTGTCATATCCTCTTCACGATTGTCTTTGTGTGTTTGGACCATTCTAGTTTGTTGGTGATGTGGACACCAAGGAACTTGAAGCTCTCAACCTGCTCCACTATAGCTCTGTCGATGAGAATGGGGTCTTGCTCGCTCCTCCTTTTCCTGTAGTCCACAATCATCTCCATAGTGGTTACATTCATACATACATAGTGGTGTGGGGGCTGTGCTTTGGCAAAGTGGGTGGGGTTATATCCTTCCTGTTTGGCCCTGTCCGGGGGTGTCCTCGGATGGGGCCACAGTGTCTCCTGACCCCTCCTGTCTCAGCCTCCAGTATTTATGCTGCAGTAGTTTGTGTCGGGGGGCTAGGGTCAGTTTGTTATATCTGGAGTACTTCTCCTGTCCTATTCGGTGTCCTGTGTGAATCTAAGTGTGCATTCTCTAATTATCTCCTTCTTTCTTTCTCTCTCTCGGAGGACCTGAGCCCTAGGACCGTGCCCCAGGACGACCTGACATGATGACTCCTTGCTGTCCCCAGTCCACCTCACTGTGCTGCTGCTCCAGTTTCAACTGTTCTGCCTTGTTCCATGCTGGTCATTTATGAACATTTGAACATCTTGGCCATGTTCTGTTATAATCTCCACCCGGCACAGCCAGAAGAGGACTGGCCACCCCACATAGCCTGGTTCCTCTCTAGGTTTCTTCCTAGGTTTTGGCCTTTCTAGGGAGTTTTTCCTAGCCACCGTGCTTCTACACCTGCATTGCTTGCTGTTTGGGGTTTTAGGCTGGGTTTCTGTACAGCACTTTGAGATATCAGCTGATGTACGAAGGGCTATATAAATAAAATTTGATTGATTGATTGATTCAGGGATAGGTTGTTATTCTGGCAACACCTGGCCAGGTCTCTGACCTCCTCCCTATAGGCTGTCTCGTAGTTGTCGTTGATCAGGCCTAACACTGTTGTGTCGTCTGCAAACTTAATGATGGTGTTGGAGTATTGCCTGGCCGTGCAGTCATGAGTGAACAGGAGTACAGGAGGGGACTGAGCACGCACCCCAGGGGGGTCCAGTGTTGAGGATCAGCATGGCGGATGTGTTGTTACCTACCCTTTACCACCTGGCGGCGGCCCATCAGGAAGCCCAGGATCCAGTTTCAGACCCTTGTCTTACCAGATGCCGCTGTTATATCCTGCTGATGACATTATCAACATACAGTGCATAACCAGCAGTATGTTGATAATGTCATCGTTCAGCCACGACTCCGTGAAATATAAGATATTATAGTTTTGAATGTCCCGTTCGTAGTTTAATCATCCACCTAGGTCATTGATTTTATTTTCCAAAGATTGCACGTTTGCTAGCAGAATGGAAGGCAGTGGAGGCCTATTTGATCGCCTACAAATTCTCCGAAGGCAGCCCGCCGAAAGCAGTATGTCATTCACATCGGGCTCGTCGGACTTGTATGATGTTCAGACTTATGATGTCGGATTTCTGATGTTCAGAAGTTACTTTTGGATAGGAACATGTAAAACCTCAGCATTCTTCGGCGCCATCTTAACACAACACCACAACACCCTGCCCACGTCCCCCCACCTCAACACAAAACTTAATTGAACTAGCTCTATCTCATCTTTTTCTTTTCTAGCACTGACTTTGCTAATACCTAATATTGGGGAAGATTTTTTCATAATATGACTGTGATTTGCTGTTGCCTCTCTTAGCTACCTTCAAATGAATGCACTAACTTTGATTACGTTGCTCTGGATAAAAGTGTCTGTTAAATGGCAATGTACAATATTTTTTCCTCTTGTTTTTCTGGAAAAAATAACATTGATTCAATTGGTGAGTACAGTGTAAGTGTCTCTTCCACTTTGTACAGGGTAATTACCCAGATTATACCTTTATCGTTATCCCTTGAATGACGGCTACATAATAGCTATATTGCTGTATTTTATCATACTATGCCAGTGTACCATTTACTGTAAACGTGTTTTCTATTTTTCCTGTGTGGGAATTGTGCACCTGAGAGTTCAGCACAGCGACACTGTAATTCGTACTTCTCACTTCTCACAGACATCCCCTCAAGTACCTTTATCATGATCAAATGTCCCCAGTTTTACCCCTGAGAGAAAAAGTACAATTAATGCTTAACTAGAGCATGTGTACATGAGGAGGGCAATCAGTATCACTAGCCACTCTAAGCAAATTGCATTGAAGTATAGCTGAAGATGAGGGCTGTTAAAGTGTGGCTGCATGGTTTTGGTGATCTCTCTCTATGTGGAGCACAGACACAGATACAGGTCAGTGAAGATGAGACAAGAAGAAACGAAGCTGGTGCCACTGACAAACAGACAACCAGCCAAGCTGAGAGCAGGAGTGAAGAAAATAGGGGCTGTGGCGGAGGAGCACAAAATGGAGTTGACAGCCGCTAGGTCACAAGTGACAGCCCTGGGAGCTAGACTGAGAGCTAGTTAGAGTCAGGGGGAGAGTCAGAAGACCATGATGGTAGAGCAGGCAGTGAGGCTGAGCATCACCCACTCTGAGCTGAAGGCAATGAAGGCCAAGTTCCAGACGGGCGAGAGAATGCTACAGGAGCACAGCACCAGCATGGTTGATTTAAAAATTAAACTGAGCATTACACAGATGAAGCTGCAAGCTCGGAAGAAGTACACTGAGGAACTTAGGAATGACAACTCCGGTGTTATTTCTATTATCAACAATATTGCTGTTGTAATTGTTGCTATCATTATCCATTGTTTGATCCTGCCACGGCCATGTTCATGTCCAGTCTATTTTACAGCAACACCATTCCATTTGTAAATAAACTGAATTTTATAATGTACTTACATTTTTTTGTGGTACATTTCAGCTTTGGAAACATAGATAATGGCCAATGAGAGAGAGGTCAATGAAATTAAGAAAGTGACTGAAGGTAATGTACAAAGTAAAATAGAGAAAATACAGTGCAGCAAAATGTAAACGTTACCTCACAAACTCAATCAATAATTATATTTTTAGCCCACATACAGCTGAAGTCAGAAGTTTACATACACTTAGGTTGGAGTCATAAAAACTCGTATTTCAACCATTCCACAAGTTTCTTGTTATTTGGGCTGAGATCCTGCTAACAGCCAGTGAAAGTGCAGGGCGCCAAATTCAAAACAACAGAAATCCCACAACTAAATTCCTCAAACATACAAGTATTTCACACCATTTTAAAGATACCCTTCTTGTTAATCCCACCACAGTGTCCGATTTCAAAAAAGGCTTTACGACGAAAGCAAACCAAACGATTATGTTAGTTGTGTGCCTAGTCACAGAACACAGCCATTTTTTTTTCAGCCGAAGAGAGGAGTTACAAAAGCAGAAGTAGAGATAAATAAATCACTAACCTTTGATAAACTTCATCAAATGACACTCATAGGACTTCATGTTACACAATACATGTATGTTTTGTTCAATAAAGTTCATATTAATATACAAAGATCTCAGTATACATTGACGCGTTATGTTCAGTAGTTCCAAAACATCTGGTGATTTTGCAGAGAGCCACATCAATTTACAGAAATACTCATAACAAACATTGATAAAAGATACAAGTGTTATGCATAGAATTATAGATATGCTTCTCGTTAATGCAACCGCTGAAAGATTTCAAAAAAGCTTTACCCAAAAACCACACCATGCTATAATCTAAATACAGCGCTCAGAGACCAAAACAACCCAAATAGATATCCGACATGTTGTGAAGTCAGAAATAGCATTATAAATATTCACTTACCTTATGGTCTTCATCAAAATGCACTCCCAGGAATCCCAGTTCCACACTAAATGTTTGTTTTGTTCGATAATGTCCATCATTTATGTCCAAATACCTCTTTTTTGTTCGTACGTTTAGCCCAGTAATCCAAATTCATGACTCGGGATCACTAGGTCCAGATGAAAAGTCAAAAAGTTCTGTTACAGTCTGTAGAAACATGTCAAACAATGTATAGAATCAATCTTTAGGATGTTTTTAACATAAATCTTCAATAATGTTCCAACCGGAGAATTATTTTGTCTTCAGAAATGCAATGGAATGCAAGCTAACTATCACGTGAACGTGCGTGGTCAGCTCATGTCTCTCTGGCAGACCTCTGACTCATTCCCTTCTCATTCGCACCCACTTCACAGTAGAAGCATCAAACAAGGTTCTAAAGACTTGACATCTAGTGGAAGCCTTGGGAAGTGCAATTGGACCCCATAGACACTGTGTAGTCGACTGTGTAGAAACCTCAGAATTCCCACTTCCTGGTTGGATTTTTTTCTCAGTTTTTTTCCTGCCATATGAGTTATGTTATACTCACAGACATCATTCAAATGTATGTGAGTATAACATCATTCGAACAGTTTTAGAAACTTCAGAGTGTTTTCTATCCAAATCAAATCCAAATAATATGCATATTAGCAACTGGGCCTGAGTAGCAGGCAGTTTACTCTGGGCACCTTATTCATCCAAGGTACTCAATACTGCCCACAGCCATAACAAATTTTAACAAACTATAGTTTTGTTAAGTCGGTTCGGACATCTACTTTGTACATGACACAAGTAATTTTTCCAACAATTTACAGACAGATTATTTCACTTATAATTACACCGTATCACAATTCCAGTGGATCAGAAGTTTACATACACTAAGTTGACTGTGCCTTTAAACAGCTTAGAAAATTACAGAGAATTATGTTATGGCTTTAGAAGCTTCTGATAGGCTAATTGACATCATTTGAGTCAATTGGAGGTGTACCTGTGGATGCATTTCAAAGCCTACCTTCAAACTCAGTGTCTCTTTGCTTGACATCATGGGAAAATCAAAAGAAATCAGCCAAGACCGTAGAAACAAATTGGAGACGTCCACAAGTCTGGTTCATCCATGGGACCAATTTCCAAATGGCTGAAGGTACCACGTTCATCTGTACAAACAATAGTATGCAAGTATATACACCATGGGACCACGCAGCCGTCATACCGCTCAGGAAGGAGACACCTTCTGTCTCCTAGAGATGAACATACTTTGGTGCAAAAAGTTCAAATCAATCCCACAACAACAGCAAAGGACCTTGTGAAGATGCTGGTGGAAACAGGTACAGAAGTATCTATATCCATAGTAAAACAAGTCCTATATTGACATAACCTGAAAGGCCACTCAGCTAAGGAAGAAGCCACTGCTCTAAAACCACCATAAAAACAGCCAGGCTAAGGTTTGCAACTGCACATGGGGACAAAGATCATACTTTTTTGGAGAAATGTCCTCTGGTCTGATGAAACAAAAATAGAACTGTTTGGCCATAATGACCATCGCTAGGTTTGGAGGAAAAAGGGGGAGGCTTGCAAGCTGAAGAACACCATCCCAACCGTGAAGCACGGGGGTGGCAGCATCATATTGTGGGGGTGCTTTTCTGCAAGAGAGACTGGTACTCTTAACAAAATAGATGGCATCATGAGGGAGGAAAATTAAGTGGATATATTGAAGCAACATCAAGACATCAGTCAGGAAGTTAAATCTTGGTCGCAAATGGGTCTTCCAAATAGACAATGACCCCAAGCATACTTCCAAAGTTGTGGTAAAATGGCTTAAGGACAGTAAAGTTAAGTTATTGGAGTGGCCATCACAAAGCTCTGACCTCAATTCTATAGAAAATGTGTGGGCAGAAGTGAGAAAGCATGTGCGAGCAAGGAGGCCTACAAACCTTACTTAGTTACACCAGCTCTGTCAGGAGAAATGGGCCAAAATTCACCCAACTTATTGTGGGAAGCTTGTGGAAGGCTACCCGAAACGTTTGACCCAAGTTAAACAATTTAAAGGCAATGCTACCAAAAACTAATTGAGTGTATGTAAACCTCTGACCCACTGGGAATGTGATGAAAGAAATAAAGCTTAAATAAATCATTATCTCTACTATTATTCTGACATTTCATATTCTTAAAGACATGAACTGATGGGGAGATGTATATTCTCTTTACCGTATAAAGAGATGGGAGAACAGCGGGTGGATTTGACTGAGCTGAAAGCTGAGGTGGAGGAGCTGAAGAGAGAGTGAACGTACAGTATGTTGTTTAATATAGCCAACAGTCGTTACATTGTACACAGAGGTTTAATAAAGGTCAGGATGTTGTGGTCTGAAAAAAATGATTGTATCATGGGGCCACATTTATTAAACTGCCTCAAGGCCATCCAATTTATTTTTCCACTCACTGTGGCTGCTTTCTATTGGAACCTATATAAAGCTCAATCAGACGAACTGGAGGCCCTCACCATGAGGTCAAACGCTATTGACACCCAACTGGAGGAACAGAAGATGAAGGTGGTGAAGCTGACAATTGAAGTACTCCATTTGTGGAGAGAGGATGAAGGAAAGAAAACTATAATAGCTCAAATTATTGGGGATTTGACCTGGGAACTTGAGGCTATTTTTAAGGCTATTCATCTGATTTCAGGTCAAGCCCAGGAACTAGTGGTCCTTGATGTCAGGCTGAACAGCACTGTGGCTGAGGTCGGGAAACAGAAGAAGGACCTGAGACGTCAGAAAACACAAGTAGTGCAACTGTGGAGGGAGCATTTTGGTACGTACACACAGTGCAGACCATCTTGTTTCAGACGTGCTACCTGTCCCAGACCTGCTGTATTCAACTCTCTAGAGACAGCAGGAGTGATAGAGATACTGTAAGGGTTGTCGCTGGGAGAAAGAGAGGACCAAGGTGCAACGTGGTAAGTATTTATTGTAATTTAATAAAGAATGAACACTGAAACAAAAAACAATACACGACAAACGAACAGTCCTGAACGGTGCAACAAAACACAGAACAGAAAATAAACACCCACAACCAACATAGAAAAACAAACAGACTGCCTACCCTACTCACACCCTGACCATACTAAAACAAAGACAAAACAAAGGAACTAAGGTCAGAACGTGACAGTACCGCCCCCAAAGGTGCGGACACCGGCCGCAAAACCTGAACCTATAGGGGAGGGTCTGGGTGGGCGTCTGTCCGCGGTGGCGGCTCTGGCGCTGGACATGGACCCCACTTCTTCCATAGTTTTTGTCCGCCTCCTCAACCGCCCCTGTGGCCTCTTATGAGCGGCGACCCTCGCCGCCGATCTCGGACTGGGGAGGCTCGCCACGGGTTCCGAATGGACGGGAGACTCCGGCAGCGCCGGACAGGCGGGAGACTCCGGCAGCGCCGGACAGGCGGGGGACTCCGGCAGCGCTGGGCAGGAGGAAGGCTCTGGCAGCGCCGGAGTGAAGGGTGATTCTAGCATCGCAGGCGTGACAGGCAGCTCTAGCAGCTCCTGGCTGACTGACAGCTCTGGCAGGTCCTGGCTAACTGATGGCTCTGGCAGCTCCATGCTGACTGACGGCTCAGGACAGACTGGCGGCTCTGGCGGCTCAGGACAGACTGTCGGCTCTGGCAGCTCAGGACAGACTGGCGGCTCTGGCGGCTCAGGACAGACTGGCGGCTCTGGCGGCTCAGGACAGACTGGCGGCTCTGGCGGCTCAGGACAGACTGGCGGCTCTGGCGGCTCAGGACAGACTGGCGGCTCTGGCGGCTCAGGACAGAATGGCGGCTCTGGCGGCTCAGGACAGACTGGCGGCTCTGGCGTCTCAGGACAGACTGGCGGCTCTGGCTGGAGGGAGACTCTGGCAGCTCCGAGCTTGAGGGAGACTCTGGCGGCTCCGGGCTGGAGGGAGACTCTGGCGGCTCCGGGCTGGAGGGAGAGTCTGGCGGCCCCGGGCTGGAGGGAGACTCTGGCGGCTCCGGGCTGG
The DNA here is from genome assembly GCF_023373465.1 of Oncorhynchus keta. Classification (NCBI taxonomy): domain Eukaryota; kingdom Metazoa; phylum Chordata; class Actinopteri; order Salmoniformes; family Salmonidae; genus Oncorhynchus; species Oncorhynchus keta. Next base: position 32,743,942 of record NC_068432.1, read on the forward strand.
AGGGAGACTCTGGCGGCTCCGGGCTGGAGGGAGACTCTGGCGGCTCCGGGCTGGAGGGAGACTCTGGCGGCTCCGGGCTGGAGGGAGACTCTGGCGGCTCCGGGCTGGAGGGAGACTCTGGCGGCTACGGGCTTGAGGGAGACTCTGGCGGCTCCGGGCTGGAGGGAGACTCTGGCGGCTACGGGCTTGAGGGAGACTCTGGAAGCACTGGACAAGCGGGTGCACCTGTAGGGAGGAGACGGAGAGACAGCCTGGTGCGGGTGGCTGCCACCGGAGGGCAGGTGCGTGGAGGTGGCACCAGATGGACTGGACCGTGAAGTTGAACTGGATGTCTGTAGAGCAGGGCTGGCACCATCAACCCTGGCTGGATCCTCACCCTAGCCCGGCAGATGCGGGGAGCTGGGCTGTGGCACACTGGGCTAAGCACGCGTACTGGGGACACCATGTGCTTCACCGCATAACACGGTGCCTGACCAGTACGACGCCCGCCATGGTAAGCATGGCTTTCTGAGCTGTAGCGCCGAGCTGGCACAGGACTTGCAGGGCTAGGGAGGCGCACAGGAGGCCTGGTGCGTGTGGCTGGCACAGTCTTCACCAGACGGCTAGCACGCACCTCAGGACGAGCATGGAGAGCTGATCCAGGTGACATCAAATCCCTGACACGCTCATGCGGGCGGATGTCGTGCCTCATGCACCAACACAGCAACTCCCTCATAACTCTCTCCTCCAGTCTCCCCACTCCTTCAATGTCTCTGCTTCGCTCACCTCCAATTCTGCCCTGACCAGCTCTGGTTCCATCCTTGGTTCCTTACGGTAAGCAGAGGGAGTTGGCTCAGGTCTGACTCCTGACTCTCGGGCCTTTCTAGGGAGTTTTTCCTAGCCACCGTGCTTCTACACCTGCATTGCTTGCTGTTTGGAGTTTTAGGCTGGGTTTCTGTACAGCACTTTGAGATATCAGCTGATGTCCAAAGGGCAATATACATTTATTTATTTTTACCTTTATTTAACTAAGAACAAATTCTTATTTTCAATGACAGCCTAGGAACAGTGGGTTAACTTGCCTGTTCAGGGGCAGAAAGACAGATTCGTACCTCGTCAGCTCGAGGATTTGAACTTGCAACCTTCCGGTTACTAGTCCAACGCTCTTGGGCTAGTAACCACTAGGCTACCCTGCCGCCCCGATTTGATTTTGATTTACAGGTCTACAATCTCCTCTGGCAGTGACATTACAAAGTCTGTTACTGCTGAAGAGAAAAAATTAAGGATTATTCTCAAAAACAACACCTTTGTTTTTCTAATGTTGTCATTGGGAGTTAGTGTATTAATTGTGATATATTTCCTTTGGGTCAAGCCCAGAACCTGAAGGCTCTTAATGCCAAGTCAAACAACACTGAGATTCAGCTAGAGGAGCAGGGGACAGAAGTGGGGAAGCTGAGAGCTATGGTGGATAACCTGAAGAAAGTTGAAGTAGTAGCACTGTGGAGGGAGCATTATGGTACGTGCTATTTTACATTTAAGTCAAAAATTACTTCTTACATTAAAAAAAGGTTTGTGGTACTGCTAAAGAGAACAATACATTATTACACAGATGTTATTTGGTAATGTTGTCATGGGAGGTAGTGGTGATATCTTTCCCTTAGCTCAAGCCCGGGAACTAGAGGCCCTTATTACCAGCTCAAACAACACTGAGATCCAGCTACAAGAGCAGGAGTCGGAGGTGGTGGAGCTTAAAGGTGAGGTTGATGAGCTGAAAAAAGCAAGTTCATGTGCGGCGAAGTGTACACATTAGACATCATTAAAAAAGCACATATAGTGCTTTGAGTTGTTGACTTTACAGTAGCGTAAAAATCTGTGCATCGATAATTAGTTGTGCCACAACGTTTTTACCTTGTGATGACATTGTGTTCACAGACACACCAAAAGTGTCATTCTCTGCATCTTTGGGAATTGATGGCTACTTTGGACCCTTCCTCAACAATATTTACTATTATTTACTATTATGACCTGATCTACAGGAGAGTACATGTAAACATCGGAAATGGCGCTGACAGAGATGGTCTCCTCGCTTCAGGTCCTTAGGAAACTATGCAGTTACAGTGGGGCAAAAAAGTATTTAGTCAGCCACCAATTGTGGGTGCCCTGGTTCACCTGGGTTTCACTTTGTAGTCCGTAATAGTTTGCAAGCCCTGCCACATCCGACGAGCTTCAGAGCCGGTGTAGTAGGGTTACATTTTAGTCCTGTATTGACGCTATGCCTGTTTGATGGTCCATCCGAGTGCACGGCGCGATTTCTTATAAGCTTCTGGATTTGTGTCCTGCTCTTTGAAAGCGGCAGCTCTAGCCTATAGCTTGGAGCGGATGTTGCCTGTAATCCATGGCTTCTGGTTGGGATACAGTCACTGTGGGGACGACGTTGTCGCTGCACTTATTGATGAATCCGGTGACTGAGGTGGTATACTCCTCAATGCCACTGGATGAATCCCGGAACATATCCCAGTCTGTGCTAGCAAAACTGTCCTGTAGCGTAGCATCTGTGTCATCTGACCACTTCTGTATTGAGTGAGTCACTGGTACTTCCTGCTTTAGTTTTTGCTTGTAAGCAGGAATCAGGAGGAGAGATTTCTGGTCAGATTTTCCAAATGGAGGGCGAGGGAGAGCATTGTATGTGTCTGCGTGTGGAGTAAAGCAGGTCTAGAGTTTTTTTCTCCTCTAGTTGCATATGTGACTTGCTGGTGGAAATTAGGTTATAAGTTATAAGTTTGGCTGCATTAAAGTCACCGACCACTAGGAGCGGCGTTTCTGAATAATAATTTTCTTGTTTGCTTATGGCCTTATACAGCTCGTTGAGGGTGGTCTTAGTGCCAGCATCGGTTTGTGGAGGTAAATAGATGGCTACGAAAAATATAGACTCACTTGGTAGATAGTGTGGTCTACAGCTTATCATGAGGTACTCTACCACAGGCGAGCAATACCTCAAGACTTCCTCAATATTAGACATCACGAACCAGCTGTTATTGACAATTAGACTCACACTCCCACCCCTCATCTTACCAGACATAGCTGTTCTGTCCTGCCAATGCACAGAAAACCCAGCCAACTGTATATTATCTGTGTCGTTGTTCAGCCACGACTTGGTGAAATATAAGATATTACAGTTTTTAATGTCCCGTTGGTAGGATAGTCTCGAACTGAGATCATCCAGTATATTCTCCAGTGATTGCACATTGGCCAAAGAGCGGTAAAATTACCTCCCGGGATAATTTTCTTCGCTCATCATCACTGCCGTGTACGTGTACCTCTCCGAGTTGGGCATCTCCGGCGCGGCCCACGCTTGGATTGCGTCCTACCTGACAGGTCGCTCCTACCAGGTGGCGTGGCGAGAATCTGTCTCCTCACCACACGCTCTCACCACTGGTGTCCCCCAGGGCTCTGTTCTAGGCCCTCTCCTATTCTCGCTATACACCAAGTCACTTGGCTCTGTCATAACCTCACATGGTCTCTCCTATCATTGCTATGCAGATGACACACAATTAATCTTCTCCTTTCCCCCTTCTGATGACCAGGTGGCGAATCGCATCTCTGCATGTCTGGCAGACATATCAGTGTGGATGACGGATCACCACCTCAAGCTGAACCTCGGCAAGACGGAGCTGCTCTTCCTCCCGGGGAAGGACTGCCCGTTCCATGATCTCGCCATCACGGTTGACAACTCCATTGTGTCCTCCTCCCAGAGCGCTAAGAACCTTGGCGTGATCCTGGACAACACCCTGTCGTTCTCAACTAACATCAAGGCGGTGGCCCGTTCCTGTAGGTTCATGCTCTACAACATCCGCAGAGTACGACCCTGCCTCACACAGGAAGCGGCGCAGGTCCTAATCCAGGCACTTGTCATCTCCCGTCTGGATTACTGCAACTCGCTGTTGGCTGGGCTCCCTGCCTGTGCCATTAAACCCCTACAACTCATCCAGAACGCCGCAGCCCATCTGGTGTTCAACCTTCCCAAGTTCTCTCACGTCACCCCGCTCCTCCGCTCTCTCCACTGGCTTCCAGTTGAAGCTCGCATCCGCTACAAGACCATGGTGCTTGCCTACGGAGCTGTGAGGGGAACGGCACCTCAGTACCTCCAGGCTCTGATCAGGCCCTACACCCAAACAAGGGCACTGCGTTCATCCACCTCTGGCCTGCTCGCCTCCCTACCACTGAGGAAGTACAGTTCCCGCTCAGCCCAGTCAAAACTGTTCGCTGCTCTGGCTCCCCAATGGTGGAACACACTCCCTCACGACGCCAGGACAGCGGAGTCAATCACCACCTTCCGGAGACACCTGAAACCTAAGCTAAGGTAACTGAACTAAATGACTATTGCCCCGTTGCACTCACTTCTGTCATCATGAAGTGCTTTAAGAGACTAGTCAAGGATCATATCACCTCCACCCTACGTGATACCATAGACCCACTCCAATTGCTTACGCCCCAATAGGTCCACTGACGATGCTTTCGCCATCACACTGTACACTGCCCTATCCCATCTAGACAAGAGGAATACCTATGTAAGAATGCTGTTTATTAACTACAGCTCAGCATTGAATACCATGGTACCCTCCAAACTCATGGAAATGGGTCCTGGACTTTCTGAAGGGCCACCCCCAGATGGTGAAGGTAGGAAAAAACATCTCCACTGATCCTCAACACTGGTGCCCCACAAGAGTGCGTTCTCAGCCCTCCCCTGTACTCCCTGTTCACCAATGACTGCGTGGCCATGCACGCCTCCAGCTCAATCGTCAAGTTTGCAGACGACTCTACAGTGGTAGGCTTGATTACCAACAATGACGAGACAGCCTACAGGGAGGAGATGAGGGCCCTCGGAGTGTGGTATCAGGAAAATAACCTCTCACTCAACGTCAGCAAAACAATGGAAGAGAATCGTGGACTTCAGGAAACAGCAGAGTGAGCCCCCCCCCATCCGCTTCGACGGGACAGTAGTGGAGAAGGTGAAAGGTTTTAAGTTCCTCGGTGTGCACATCACGGACAAAGAAATGGTCCACCCACAAAGACACAGTGGTGAAGAAGGCGCAGCAGTGCCTCAACCTCAGGAGGCTGACGAAATTTGGCTTGTCACCTGAAACACTCAAACTTTTACAGATGCACAATCAAGAGCATCCTGTCAGGCTGTATCACCGCCTGATACGGCAACTGCTCCGCCCACAACCGTAAGGCTCTCCAGAGAGTAGTGAGGTCTGCACAACGCATCGCCGGGGTTAAACTACCTGCCCTCCAGGACACCTACAGCACCCGATGTCACAGGAAGGCCAAATAGATCAAGGACAACAACCACCCGAGCCACTGCCTGTTACCCCGCTATCATCCAGAAGGTCAGTACAGGTGCAGCAAAGGTGGGACCGAGAGATCAAGGCCATCAGACTGATTAAACAGCCATCACTAACAGAGAGGCTGCTGACAACATACAGACTGAAGTCTCTCGCCACTTTAATAAATTGACTTAAAGGTATCACTAGACACCTTAAATAACACCACTTTAGTGTTTACATATCCTACATTACTCATCTCATATGTATAATACTGTTCTATACCATCTACTGAATCTTGCCTATGATTAGTCATTTTAATTATGTTTACATAGCGCACAGTCGTGGCCAAAGGTTTTGAGAACACAAATATGAATTCACAAATTCTGCTGCCTCAGTTTGTATGATGGCAATTTACTTATATTCCAGAATGTTGTAAAGAACGATCATACTAATTGCAAAGTCCCTCTTTGCCATGCAAATGAACTGAATCCCCCCAAAAACATTTTCACTGCATTTCAGCCCTGCCACAAAAGGACCAGCTGACATGTCAGTGATTCTCTCGTTAACACAGGTGAGAGTGTTGACGAGGACAAGGCTGGAGATCACTCTGTCATGCTGATTGAGTGCAACAGAGATCCCAACGACACACTGCTCTGTAATATCTGAAACAGCAGTTTATCCCACCCATGTTCATTTGACAGACCGTTTGTTGGAGAATAAACCCAAAATTACCCCCATCTGAGTTTAAACTTTTATTTATGTCAGGCAAGACAAGGTAAATAACACATTCTTATTCAAGATTTATTGCGTGGATGAGAACAGCCCAGAGAGTATAAAAAAATATTATTTCTACAGAGAGAGTTCAAAGAAAATTCAGTAGAGGGCAGCAAACCAAATGCAGCATATTCAGATGATCAGTACATTCTGCTTTCAGGAAATGAAGACGAACATATCCTCTCCCATCCTAATGATAAAAAGAATGTCTAAAACACAAGTGGAATACAAATATGCTTGATATCCATGTAGGAATTACCCCCACATGCTAAGTAGTGAGGAGCTGTAGGCTACCTGGTACTCTTCCAGTTGTCTGCAAGGCATGAAGCCACAGAGCGCAGCATCCACACGGTCTTCAGCACTCGCTTCCCATCAGGCAGTTGGAAACACTGACCAACCCAAGAGCTACAGGAACCTGGGGGAGGGGAGGGGGGGGGGGGGCAGGTGATGTGATGCAGTTGCAGAACATTGGCATTTGACCAGTCACATCCATAGTTACAGTCAAGGTAATTCAGATTGAAACAAGGGCCACATTGTGTAAGGTTGGAGAGAAGTGGTGCAAGAAGTTACAAATAATTACTTATCTAAACATTGCACAACATTAGACCTTGCTGAACACGTCAAGGTTTACACACCTGCCTCCCATAACACAGAGAAAGCCACAGAGGTTTGCAGACCCTGATTACTAGTCACCCCCAGTAGCTTGGCCTGGTGTTCTGGACCCGTGACTCCTGGAGCAGTCTCCACTGCACTCTGATAACGGCCTCGGAGCTCAGAACCGACCGCCTCAATATCAAGCACAGAGCCCAGCTCATTTCGCCACACTCCCGTCACATTGCATGGGATTGCCTGGAAGAACACATGCAAAATAAGGTCACCACTACTGTGTCAATAACAGCAGATACATTTCATTACATAGTATATCTAAAACAGGAATTAAAAGCAAGTCTCTGATTTTTATCTACTATGTGATCTGTATTGTTACACTGCTCAAATTGTAACAGTGGAGCCCAACGATTAATTATATTTTTACCTGAGGTAGCAGCAGTCCCAAAATCACAGCATGGACACTGATATACTTTGCAATGAAACTCATCATGTTTGATTATTTCAAGTTGCTTTTCTGAATAGCTCAATCCCTTCTTATACTGATTTATCAAGTTACTATACACTCCCCCAAACCAATCAGCACCTGCCCTTTCTAACAACACTTAATTCATGAACTGGGTGTAGATCTCAAGCATTAAGCACATTGTGAAAGCATTAAAGATTTGCCAGTCACATTATGCAATCAACACCATGAGAGAATCTCAATTGCATACTCCTAGCGTCCTCTCGCCTCGCCTCATTCTCGAAACCCGTTTGGATGAGAAAGCCAGAGGTCCCTCCCCCCTGACCTGATCCTTCAATTGGCTTTGAGCAGTAGGAAGGTGTCGTGTCTTTGGCTACGCCAGATTACGTGATTTGACATGCTATTCCATGCTATTCTATAAAATAATTTCTCCGTAATTAATATTACCTGATTGAGCTAATCATGTAAATGTATTTAACTAGAGAGTCGGGAACTAAATAATATTTATAGAGCTGTTATCTTCCGAATAAGCT